>NC_056726.1:243395374-243677874 GCF_019279795.1 Protopterus annectens
AAGAAAATTAGTAAGATTAAACAAAAATACAATATTCAAGAAAAATAAAACAAAACTAAACATAATATTTAAAACTGCAGTTGTATTTCCATTGTAATAAGTTGTGAAAATAAACACAAAATCAGATACTATTCAAAAAAAATTTAAAGTAAGACTTTAAACAAAAACCCTAGCTAAGATAACAAAAACAATGAGAAAATAACCAATACCAGAATAAATTTATGACAATTAGTAACAAATTAATAATCAAGAAAAATAAACAAAATAACAAATAAACAATAAATTTAAATATATAAATGAGTAGTATTAACCAAACTCAACAACAAAATTAGCAAATAATTTCAGACAAAATGGACTACGACTTTAAGGCACAGAGAAACCCTCTAGGCCAGGACATCTACACAAAATATCAATGAAGTGAAAAGAATAAACCCACTAACTGCCGACATAGAGAGACCTTACAATTTTCAGTGAACAAATAAATAAGTAGATAAATGTAGTTCTATTTTAACACAATATTCAATGAAACAATAAAACAGAAAAAAAGGCTGTGCTATCTTATAACTCTGATAGTTTGTACTTATCTCTGCTTGTAAGAAAGTTGATGTAGGTATGTAAGAGCTAACCAAACAGCTCAAGTATGCAATTATTCAGCATAAATAATTTCATAGATACGGGACTAAGACTTTAAGACACAGAGAAACCCTCTAGGCTGAGAATTCTACAGCGAATATCAATGAAGTGAGAAGAATAAACCCACTAACTGCAGATGCAGAGAGAGCTCACAATTTTCAGTGAACAAATAAATAAGCAGATAAATGCAGTACTATTTTAACACAATATTCATAGAAAAAAAACAGAAATTAAAATGCAGTACTATATTATAACATTGCAAATTTTTACTTAGCTTGTAATAAAGTTGATGTAAGTATGTAAGAGCTAACCAAACACCTCAAGTATGCAACTATTCAGCAGAAATAATTTCAGAGATAAGGGACTAACACTTTAAGGCCCAGAGAAACCCTCTAGGCTAAGACTTCTATAGTGATTATCAATGAAGTGAGAAGGATAAACCCACTAACTGCAGACATACAAAGAGCTCACATTTTTAGTGAACAAATAAATAAGCAGATAAATTCAGAACTCTTTTTAACGCAATATTCAATGAAATAATAAAACAAATAAAATGCAGTATTATAACACTGCAAGTTTGTACTTATCTCAGCTTTTAATGAAGTTGATGTAGGCATGTAAGACTTAACCAAACAGCTCAAGTATGCAGCTATTCAACAGAAATAATTTCAGAGATAAGGTACTAAGACTTAAAGGCCCAGACAAACCATCTAGGCTAAGACAACTACACCGAATATCAATGAAGTGAGAAAAATAAACCCACTAACTGCAGACACAGAGAGAGCTCACAATTTTCAGTGAACAAATACATAAGCAGATAAATGCAGTACTATTTTAACACAATATTCAATGAAACAATAAAACAGAAAATAAAATGCAGTACTATCTTATAACACTTCAAGTTTGTACTTATCTTAGTTTGTATAAAAGTTGATGTAGGTATGTATGACCTAACTACACAGCTCAAGTATGCAACTATTCAGCAGAAATAATTTCAGAGATAAGGACTAAGAATTTAAGGCACAGAGAAACCCTCTAGGCTAAGACTTCTACACCGAATATCAATGAAGTAAAAAGAATAAACCCACTAACTGCAGACTCAGAGAGGGCTCACAATTTTCAATGAACAAATAAATAAGCAGATAAATACCGTGCTATTTTAACACAATATTCAATGACATAATAAACCAGAAAATAAAATGCAGTACTATCTTATAAAACTGCAAGTTTGTAGTTATTTCATCATGTAATAAAGTTGATGTAAGTATGAATGAGCTAACCAAACAGCTCAAGTATGCAACTATTCATCAGAAATAATTTCAGAGATAATTGACTAAGACTTTAAGATACAGAGAAACCCTCTAGGCTAAGACTACTACACAGAAAATCAGTGAAGTGAGAAGAATAAACCCACTAACTGCAGGCACACAGAGAGTTCACAATTTTCACTGAACAACTAAATAAGCAGATAAACGCAATACTATTTTAACACAATATTCAATGAAACAATGAAACAGAAAATAAAATGCAGTACTGCCTTATAACACTTCATGTCTGTACTTATCTCAACTTGTAATAAAGTTGATGTAGTTATGTAAGAGCTAACCAAACAGCTCAAGTAGGTAACTCTTCAGCAGAAATAATTTCAGAGATAAGGACTAAGACTTTTAGGCACAGAGAAACCCCCTAGGCTAAGACTTCTACACCAAATATCAATGAAGTGAAAAGAATAAACCCACTAACTGCAGACACAGAGAGAGCTAACAATTTTCAGTGAACAAATAAATAAGGAGATAAATGCAGTACTATTTTAATACAATATTCAATGAAATAATAAAATTGAAAATAAAATGCAGTACTATCTTATAACACTGCAAGTTTGTACTTATCTCAGCTTTAATAAAGTTGATGTAAGTATGTAAGAGCTAACCAAACAGCTCAAGTATGCAATTATTCAGCAGAAATGATTTCAGAGATAAGGGACTAAGACTTTAAGGCACAGAGAATCCCTCTAGGCTAAGACTTCTACACTGAATATCAATGAAGTGAGAAGAATAAACCCACTAACTGCAGACACATAGAGAGCTCACAATTTTAGTGAACAAATAAATGAGCAGATAAATGCAGTACTATTTTAAGACAATATTCAATGAAACAATAAGACAGAAAATAAAACGCAGTACTATCTTATAACACTGCAAGTTTTTACTTATCTCAGCTTGTAATAAAGTTGATGTAGGTATGTATAAGCTAACCAGACAGCTCAAGTATGCAACTATTCAGCAGAAATAATTTCAGACATAATGGTCTAAGACTTTAAGGCACAGAGAAACTCTCTAGCCTAAGACATCTACACCGAATATCAATAAAGTGAGAAGAATAAACCCACTAACTGCAGAGACAGAGAGAGCTCACAATTTTCAGTGAACAAATAAACAAGCAGATAAATGTAGTACTATTTTTAACACAATATTTAGTGAAACAATAAAACAGAAAATAAAACGTGGTACTATATTATAACACTGCAAGTTTTTACTTATCTCAGCTTGTAATAAAGTTGATGTAAGTATGTAAGATCTAACCAAAGAGCTCAAGTATGCAACTATTCAGCAGAAATAATTTCAGACATAATGGTCTAAGACTTTAAGGCACAGAGAAATCTTCCAGGCTAAGACTTCTACACCGAATATCAATGAAGTGAAAAGAATAAACCGAATAATTTCAAACCCAGAGAGAGCTCAGAATTTTCAGTGAACAAATAAATAAGCAGATAAATGCCTTACTATTTCTAACACTATATTCAATGAAACAATAAAACAGAAAAAAAATACAATACTACCTTATAACACTGGACGTTTGTACTTAGCTTGTAATAAAGTTGATTTAGGTATGTAACAGCTAACCAAACAGCTCAATTATGCAACTATTCAGCAGAAATAATTTCAGAGATAAGAGACTAAGACTTTAAGGCACAGACAAACCCTCTAGGCTTCTATACTGAATATCAATGAAGTGAGAAGAATATACCCACTAATTGCAGACACAGGGAGAGCTCACAATTTTCAGTGAACAAATAAATAAGCAGATAAATTCAGTACTATTTTTCACACAATATTCAATGAAACAATAATACAGAAAATAAAATGCAGTACTATCTTATAACACTGCAAGTTTGTACTTATCTCAGCTTGTAATAAAGTTGATGTAAGTATGTAAGAGCTAACCAAGCAGCTCAAGTATGCAACTATTCAGCAGAAATAATTTCAGAGATAAGGGGCTAAGACTTTAAGGCACAGAGAAACCCTCTAGGCTAAGACTTCTACACCAAATATGATTGAAGGGGAAAAGAATAAACCCATTAACTGCAGACGCAGATAGAGCTCACAATTCTCAGTGAACAACTAAATAAGCAGATAAATGCAGTACTACTTTTAACACAATATTCAATAAAACAATGTTGTTGTTGCGTCTTTCGGCTTTTCCCAGTTAGGGGTCTCCACAGCGGAACTCCGGTCTGCTAATGATTCGTAGTTCCAAGAAAAGATATATTGAACTTCTCCAAAAAACAAAAACATGAATCCCAACTCTCCACACGCAGTTCTATTTATTTTATGTGCGTTAAAATATCATACACTTTTCGTCAAAGCAAATGCCTTAACTTCTTTAGAAACTCCAAACAGCATCAATTAACCACCTTTATAGTGTGGCCATAATTAACATTCATTAACCAATTAACACCTTAAAAGCGTATGCCAAAAAATTGAAACATAAAACCTAAAACATAAAACATCTTCGCTTAGAATAACACAGTCATTTAAACTAATGCAATTTTATACACCATTTAAAACTTGTAAAAATCATATAACTAATAAATATTCAATGTTAGCTAATAATTTAATAAATATATGTATAAAAATGTTTATATAAAAAGCACAAACGTGTGTATGTGTACTCATGTATACTTATGGATACTATTTAATCAAATATACTACACATTGCAGTTTATACAGTTAATCTATTATATTATATTAAGTCCAGCCTAAATAACAAGAATAGAATGAAATAAAATAACATGAATTAAAATGGAATGAAATGGACATTTCATTTTATTTTTCATTTTTGTTTTTATTATTTATTTATTTATTTATTTATTTTATTATTTTATTTTATGTTTATTATTTATATTTTTATTACCCAACTAATCACTCATGATGTTAGTATTATTTAACATGATTATTCAACGCGCATCCTACTGACACTCACTAGTATTACCTTTCTAGGTTTTTCAACCTTAAGATACACATAATGGAGCTCATTTCATTAATGCCTGGAAATTGACAGGCATTAGTTCTAAGCTGCCATAGGAGTTCCTTCCTTTCCAATTTCAAAGACTCAGGTCCTCCCCTTTTATCATTTACTAATTGGTCGATAACCCTAAATTTAAATTCATGTCCAGTAAACTCACTTGTATGCCTAGCTAGTGCATTTTCCATTTTATTCCTGTTGATGCTATAGATATGCTCATATATTCTTTCACTAAGCTTTCTATCGGTTTTACCGATATAGAAAGCTGGACAGCATATACATTTAGCTAGGTATACTACTTGTTTGCTACTGCAATTAAATCTCCTGTTGGACCTATATTTCGTACTACCTATTTTAAAATTACAACCTTCGTCAATATATTTACAGAACTTACACATACATTTATACATGCCCTCTTTATTATTATATAATCGGCAGTTGGCTTCCAAGATTTCCTTCAAGTTATTTCCACGCCTATATACAATTTTAGGTCTCTCTGGGAACAGGTCTCTAAAGTGTTTATCACTAATTAAAAACTCCCAATTTTTCATAATAATGTTTGTTATAATGTGGGAGTTTATGTTAAAAGTGCATATAAAACCACTGGTATTGGTCAATTCTTTATTGTTCAACTCAGGGCCTCTACATTTTGCCTTGTTCAAAATTGGGACATAGTCACCTATTAATCTTTTATGCTGGACTTCCCTAATAATCTCCTGGATGAAATACAAGGGGTACCCCTCTTTGTATGAAGAAGTTAGACATTAAAGTACACTCTTCTTCAAACTCTTCATCTCTTGTCATCATCCTAGCTGCCCTAACTAGCTGCCCCTTAACTACAGATCTCTTCTGGTATGTAGGATGGCAGCTAGTGTAATGTAAATACATATTGGAATGAGTCTCTTTCCGGTAAATTTTAGAAACAAAAATCTTGTCATCGTAAACCTTCCTTAAATCAACGTCAAGATATGCTATTCTGTCTTTACTATAACTAGACGTGAAACTCAAGAAGTTAGTACTATTATTAAACATTTCCAACAGACACTCTAGTTCAGCTTCTGTTCCTTGAAATAAAATAAATATATCATCTAAAAAACGCGTATAAAACAGTATTTTTTCTTTGAAATCTAGGTTATTAAGCACGAACGACCTTTCCCAGTACGCCATTACTAAATTTGCCAGACCTGCTCCGCATGGAGAGCCCATTGCCACTCCAATTTTTTGGTGGAAAATGTCGTTATTAAACATTACGTAATTATAAGAAAGGACTGTGTCTATCAGTTCTTCAACTAGTTTAATTTCACTAGTAGGCGCATCCAAAATCCTTAACATGTGTGAAACCCATTCAATTCCAACCCCATGTGGGATGGATGAATAAAGGTCCTTTACATCCACTGTGACAAAAAAGCCATCAGCACAAAACTCCAAATTATTTATAGCTTGTAAAAAAGACCAGGAATCTTTCGAAATTTGGCTTTCACATTTAATGTATTTCTGTAAAATTTTATCTAATACCTTGGCACAGGTATATGTAATGCTATCTCTCCCATCCACCAAAGGTCTCATAGGTGGGTTGTTTACATTTTTGTGCACCTTAGGGATCCCAAAAAGAACCGGGATCCTTGGTGCTGGTTGCTGTAGATATACATACAAACTTTTATCTATTCTCGCTTCAATGTACAACTCTTCTATGAAAGCCATAACCTTCCTATAAGCCCCATTCATTTCATTCCTAGAGGCTCTTACATATGTATCACTATCCAGAATGTTAAACATTCTTGCATTATAGTCGTCAATAGTCATTATAGCAAGGCCCCCACCTTTATCCGGTTTCATAATACGAATTGGAGCCTGACTTAAAAAACTCAAGGTATCCCTCTCTTCCTTACTTATATTGTGCTTGTGACTGTTAATGTGACCAGATATTGTTTTAACTTTTTTCAAGTTTCTTAAATCCACTTCATTGACCTTTTCAAAAAAGCTAAAAGAGGATGTAAAGGAGGGTTATATACACTGGAAACATAAAAATCAGACTTATTATTCAAATTTTCCCCCATTAAAGCCAATAGGTTAAGTTTCCTAGTGAAAATCTTAAGGTCAATTAAGGTATTAGCCACATCAAACTGGACAGTAGGGACAAAGGTGTACCCTTTTGATAACAAATCTATTGTTTCTGGACAGATAAACATGTCGGTGTAGTTAAAAACCTTAAAGTCTTGGCTAGAATTAAAGAGTACATTACAATAGAATTGGTCATCCAAGGGGCAGTCAGTGGCCGTATTTACTACCATTTTTTCTTTTTGTTCTTCGTTGTTCTGTTGTTCTGTGCCACTGACTTCGAGGCTCGAGCTCGAAAATTTCTTTCGTTAAAGTCCCCTCCAACTTTGTTCTGTGCTGAGGTATTCGGAGCAACAGAATCATTATGGTGTACCAGTCTTTCGCTCCGACGGATAGTACTTTGACCATCCTGTTGTTTAGTCCCAGTATGTATATCATTTATACTAGAGGATGCAAATGTCTCAGTCTCCCCCTCTTGGTTATTAACCCTATTATTTGAAGCTTGATTAACATTATTGTTAACAACAGACACTGCCCTTTGAGAATTGGGTGGCTTTGGGTATGCTTTACCTTCCCCATAATCTTTGAGGTCACGTTTTATTTTCTTAATTTAGTAGTGTTCAATTTTGACAAATATTCGTCGATGCTGGCAAAAATCCGTTCGTATTCAAAGCGATACCTAGAGAAACTGGTATCGCTCTTTATTGAGGAATCTAGTTCCTCAATTTCAACCAATAGTTCATCCACCATAACCTGGTAGTGAATACAAAATAGTTCCAAAAGTTCCAGCCCATGTTTATCAAATAATAAAATCAAAGCTTTATGGAATGCCGAACCTTCCATAAGCCCCGTAGGGAACTGCCATTGCCTAAGCCCCTTCGGTGTTATCTTTAGATTGATGCATTCACAGAAGTATGCTATTTCCAATTGTAGCTTCCGTGCTTTACATAACTTCTCGTCAAACACATTCAATTTAGAAGCTAAATCCATGCTTACTTCTCGGTCAGCTTCAGTAATGTTATTCAAATGCACGTCATTGAAGGAAAAAGTTCTATGAACCCAAATGTTCAAGTTTTCGGTTCTTACTGAATTACCATCCCACTGACGGTTCTCTCCTTCAGTGTGTCCCGGGCTGGTTGCATCAGTAATTACGCTTCTACGAACACTCGTTCCCATTGACAAGGCTGGTTCTTCACCCAAAGTAATCCCTCCAGTTCGAGTAACTAAATTACCGTTGGCTGGAACAGAAACTGTATTAATAACTGCATTTGGACCCTGCAGGTCCTGTCGTGCGTTAGTAGCCTCTTTGAATCTCCGTGACAAGTTGTCCACCTTTTGGGACAACAATTCTATCAGTGCTGTCAAATTTCCATCACCCCCATTGTGATTTGGGGTAGAAGCAGAACTAGGTGGTGAATCTGGGTCCATGTTGTAAACAAAGACAAACCAAGAAAAGATATATCGAACTTCACCAAAAAACAAGAACACGAATCCCAACTCTCCACACGCAGTTCTATTTATTTTAAGTGCGTTAAAATATCATACACTTTTCGTCAAAGCAAATGCCTTAACTTCTTCAGAAACTCTAAACAGTATCAATTAACCACCTTTATAGTGTGGCCATAATTAACATTCATTAACCAATTAATACCTTAAAAGCATATGCCAAAAAATTGAAACATAAAACCTAAAACATAAAACATCTTCGCTTAGAATAACACAGTCATTTAAACTAATGTGTTCTTGTTTTTTGGTGAAGTTCGATATATTTTTTCTTGGTTTGTCTTTGTTTACAACATGGACCCAGATTCACCACCTAGTTCTACTTCTACCCCAAATCACAATGGGGGTGATGGAAATTTGACAGCACTGATAGAATTGTTGTCCCAAAAGGTGGACAACTTGTCACGGAGATTCGAAGAGGCTACTAATGCACAACAGGACCTGCAGGGTCCAAATGCAGTTATTAATACAGCTTCTGTTCTAGCCAACGGTAATTTAGTTACCCGAACTGGAGGGATTACTTTGGGTGAAGAACCAGCCTTGCCAATGGGAATGAGTGTTCGTAGAAGCGTAATTGCTGACGCAACCAGCCCGGGACACACTGAAGGAGAGAACCGTCAGTGGGATGGTAATTCAGTAAGAACTGAAAACTTGAACATTTGGGTTCATAGAACTTTTTCCTTCAACGACATGCATTCGAATAACATTAATGAAGCTGACCGAGAGGTAAGCATGGATTTAGCTTCTAAACTGAATGTGTTTGATGAGAAGTTATGTAAAGTACGGAAGCTACAATTGGAAATAGCATACTTCCGTGAATGCATCAATCTAAAGGTAACACCGAAGGGGCTTAGGCAATGGCAGTTCCCTATGGGGCTTATGGAAGGTTCAGGATTCCATAAAGCTTTGATTTTATTATTTGATAAACATGGGCTGGAACTTTTGGAACTATTTTGTATTCATTACCAGGTTATGGTGGATGAATTATTGGTCGAAATCGAGGAACTAGATTCCTCAATAAAGAGCGATACCAGTTTCTCTAGGTATCGCTTTGAATACGAACGGATTTTTGTCAGCATCGACGAACATTTATCAAAATTGAACACTACTAAAATTAAGAAAATAAAACGTGACCTCAAAGATTATGGAGAAGGTAAAGCGTACCCAAAGCCACCCAATTCCCAAAGGGCAGTGTCTGTTGGTAATAACAATGTTAATCAAGCTTCAAATAATAGGGTTAATAACCAAGAGGGAGAGACTGAGACATTTGCATCCTCTAGTATAAATGATATACATACTGGGACTAAACAACAGGATGGTCAAAGTACTATCCGTCGGAGTGAAAGACTGGTACACCATAATGATTCTGTTGCTCCGAATACCTCAGCACAGAACAAAGTTGGAGGGGACTTTAACGAAAGAAATTTTCGAGCTCGAGCCTCGAAGTCAATGGCGCAGAACAACAGAACAACGAAGAACAAAAAGAAAAAATGGTAGTAAATACGGCCACTGACTGCCCCTTGGATGACCAATTCTATTGTAATGTACTCTTTAATTCTAGCCAATTCTTTAAGGTTTTTAACTACACCGACATGTTTATCTGTCCAGAAACAGTGGATTTGTTATCAAAAGGGTACACCTTTGTCCCTACTGTCCAGTTTGATGTGGCTAATACTTTAATTGACCTTAAGATTTTCACTAGGAAACTTAACTTATTGGCTTTAATGGGGGAAAATTTGAATAACAAGTCTGATTTTTATGTTTCCAGTGTATATAACCCTCCTTTACATCCCCTTTTAGCGCTTTTTGAAAAGGTCAATGAAGTGGATTTAAGAAACTTGAAAAAAGTTAAAACAATATCTGGTCACACTAACAGTCACAAGCACAATATAAGTAAGGAAGAGAGGGATACCTTGAGTTTTTTAAGACAGGCTCCAATTCGTATTATGAAACCGGATAAAGGTGGGGGCCTTGCTATAATGACTATTGACAACTATAATGCAAGAATGTTTAACATCCTGGATAGTGATACATATGTAAGAGCCTCTAGGAATGAAATGAATGGGGCTTATAGGAAGATTATGGCTTTTATAGAAGAGTTGTACATTGAAGCGAGAATAGATAAAAGTTTGTATGTATATTTACAGCAACCAGCACCAAGGATCCCGGTCCTTTTTGGGATCCCTAAGGTGCACAAAAATGTAAACAACCCACCTATGAGACCTTTGGTGGATGGGAGAGATAGCATTACATATACCTGTGCCAAGATATTAGATAAAATTTTACAGAAATACATTAAATGTGAAAGCCAAATTTCAAAAGATTCTTGGTCTTTTTTACAAGCTATAAATAATTTGGAGTTTTGTGCTGATGGTTTTTTTGTCACAGTGGATGTAAAGGACCTTTATTCATCCATTCCACATGGGGTTGGAATTGAATGGGTTTCACACATGTTAAGGATTTTGGATGCACCTACTAGTGAAATTAAACTAGTTGAAGAACTGATAGACACAGTCCTTTCTTATAACTACGTAATGTTTAACAATGACATTTTCCACCAAAAAATTGGAGTGGCAATGGGCTCTCCATGTGGAGCAGGTCTGGCAAATCTAGTAATGGCGTATTGGGAAAGGTCGTTCATGCTTAATAATCTAGATTTCAAAGAAAAAATACTGTTTTATACGTGTTTTTTAGATGATATATTTATTTTATTTCAAGGAACAGAAGCTGAACTAGAGTGTCTGTTGGAAATGTTTAATAATAGTACTAACTTCCTGAGTTTCACGTCTAGTTATAGTAAAGACAAAATAGCATATCTAGACGTTGATTCAAGGAAGGATTATGATGACAAGATTTTTGTTTCTAAAATTTACTGGAAAGAGACTCATTCCAATATGTATTTACATTACACTAGCTGCCATCCTACATACCAGAAGAGATCTGTAGTTAAGGGGCAGCTAGTTAGGGCAGCTAGGATGATGACAAGAGATGAAGAGTTTGAAGAAGAGTGTACTTTAATGTCTAACTTCTTCATACAAAGAGGGGTACCCCTTGTATTTCATCCAGGAGATTATTAGGGAAGTCCAGCATAAAAGATTAATAGGTGACTATGTCCCAATTTTGAACAAGGCAAAATGTAGAGGCCCTGAGTTGAACAATAAAGAATTGACCAATACCAGTGGTTTTATATGCACTTTTAACATAAACTCCCACATTATAACAAATATTATTATGAATAATTAGTGATAAACACTTTAGAGACCTGTTCCCAGAGAGACCTAAAATTATATATAGGCATGGAAATAACTTGAAGGAAATCTTGGAAGCCAACTGCCGATTATATACTAATAAAGAGGGCATGTATAAATGTATGTGTAAGTTCTGTAAATATATTGACGAAGGTTGTAATTTTAAAATAGGTAGTACGAAATATAGGTCCAACAGGAGATTTAATTGCAGTAGCAAACAAGTAGTATACCTAGCTAAATGTATATGCTGTCCAGCTTTCTATATCGGTAAAACCGATAGAAAGCTTAGTGAAAGAATATATGAGCATATCTATAGCATCAACAGGAATAAAATTGAAAATGCACTAGCTAGGCATACAAGTGAGTTTACTGGACATGAATTTAAATTTAGGGTTATCGACCAGTTAGTAAATGATAAAAGGGGAGGACCTGAGTCTTTGAAATTGGAGAGGAAGGAACTCCTATGGCAGCTTAGAACTAATGCCTGTCAATTTCCAGGCATTAATGAAATGAGCTCCATTATGTGTATCTTAAAGTTGAAAAACCTAGAAAGGTAATATTAGTGAGTGTCACTAGGATGCGCGTTGAATAATTATGTTAAATAATATTAACATCATGAGTGATTAGTTGGGTAATAAAAATATAAATAATAAACATAAAATAAAATAATAAAATAAAATAAATAAATAAATAAATAAATAAATAAATAATAAAAACAAAAATGAAAAATAAAATGAAATGTCCATTTCATTCCATTTTAATTCATGTTATTTTATTTCATTCTATTCTTGTTATTTGGGCTGGACTTAATATAATATAATAGATTAACTGTATAAATTGCAATGTGTAGTATATTTGATTAAATAGTAGCCATAAGTATACATGAGTACACATACACACGTTTGTGCTTTTTATATAAACATTTTTATACATATATTTATTAAATTATTAGCTAACATTGATATTTATTAGTTATTTGATTTTTACAAGTTTTAAATGGTGTATAAAATTGCATTAGTTTAAATGACTGTGTTATTCTAAGCGAAGATGTTTTATGTTTTAGGTTTTATGCTTCAATTTTTTGGCATATGCTTTTAAGGTATTAATTGGTTAATGAATGTTAATTATGGCCACACTGTAAAGGTGGTTAATTGATGCTGTTTAGAGTTTCTGAAGAAGTTAAGGCATTTGCTTTGACGAAAAGTGTATGATATTTTAACGCACTTAAAATAAATAGAACTGCGTGTGGAGAGTTGGAATGATTGGTAGTTGATTTTTACGTGCCGAGTTACCAGCCCTGATGCACAACCTTCAATGAAGGTACGCCCATTCATGCATATCTCCACACAGAAGACGCTCTAGCTGAGAGTCGAACCAGACAGCGTCTTACTGTGAGGCGACAATGCTACTGCAGCACCATCACTGCGGGTAATATTCAATGAAACAATAAGACAGAAAAGAAAATGCTGTACTATCTTATAACTCTGCAAGTTTGTACTTATCTCAGCTTGTAATTAAGTTGATATAGGTATGTAAGAGCTAACAAAACAGCTCAAGTATGCAATTATTCAGCAGAAATAATTTCAGAGATAAGGGACTAAGACTTTAAGGCACAGAGAAACCCTCTAGGCCAAGACATCTACACTGAATATCAATGAAGTGAGAAGAATAAACCCTTTAACTGAAGAGACAGAGAGAGCTCACTATTTTCAGTGAACAAATAAATAAGCAGATAAATGCAGTACTATTTTTAACACAATATTCAGTGAAACAATAAAACAGAAAATAAAATGCAGTACTATATTATAACACTGCAAGTTTTTACTTATCTCAGCTTGTAATAAAGTTGATGTAAGTATGTAAGAGCTAACCAAACAGCTCAGGTATGCAACTATTCAGCAGAAATAATTTCAGAGATAAGGGACTAAGACTTTAAGACATAGAAAAAACCCCTAGGCTAAGACTTCTACACTGAATATCAATGAAGTGAGAAGCATAAACCCACTAACTACAGATACAGAGAGAGCTCACAATTTTCAGTGAACAAATAAATAAGCAGATAAATGCAGTACTATTTTTAACACAATATTCAATGAAACAATAACACAGAAAATAAAATGCAGTACTATCTTATAACACTGCAAGTTTTTACTTATCTCAGCTTGTAATAAAGTTGATGTAGGTATGTAAGAGCTAACCAAACAGCTCAAGTATGCAACTATTCAGCAGAAATAATTTCAGAGATAAGGGACTAAGACTTTAAGGCACAGAGAAACCCTCTAGGCTAAGACTTCTACACCGAATATCAATGAAGTGAAAAGAATAAACCCACTAACTGCAGACATAGAGAGACCTTACAATTTTCAGTGAACAAATAAATAAGTAGATAAATGCAGTACTATTTTAACACAATATTCAATGAAACAATAAAACAGAAAATAAAATGCTGTGCTATCTTATAACTCTGCAAGTTTGTACTTATCTCTGCTTGTAATAAAGTTGATGTAGGTATGTAAGAGCTAACCAAACAGCTCAAGTATGCAATTATTCAGCAGAAATAATTTCAGAGATAAGGGACTAAGACTTTAAGGCACAGAGAAACCCTCTAGGCTAAGACTTCTACACCGAATATCAATGAAGTGAGAAGAATAAACCCACTACCTGCAGACACAGAGAGAGCTCACAATTTTCAGTGAACATTTAAATAATCATATAAATGCAGTACTATTTTTAACACAATATTCAATGAAACAATAACACAGAAAATAAAATGCAGTACTATCTTATGACACTGCAGGTTTTTACTTATCTCAGCTTGTAATAAAGTTATGTAGGTATGTAAGAGCTAACCAAACAGCTCAAGTTTGCAACTATTCACCAGAAATAATTTCAGAGATAAGTTACTAAGACTTTAAGGCAGTGAGAAACCCTCTAGGCTAAGACTTCCTGCACCAAATATCAATGAAGTGAGAAGAATAAACCCACTAACTGCAGACACAGAGAGAGCTCACAATTATCAGTGAACAAATAAATAAGCAGATAAATGCAGTACTTTTTTTAACACAATATTGAATTAAACAATAAAACAGAAAATAAAATGCAGTACTGTCTTATAATACTGCAAGTTTGTACTTATCTCAGCTTGTAATAAAGCTGATGTAGGTATGCAACTATTCAGCAGATACACAACAAGTTCTCATCAAATAAGAAGTAAAAAAAATGTGTATATATTTCTCCAAAAAGTAATTTTCAGTTACCCCATTAATATATATTGGCTCAAGCAAGTGTTGAGCTGCATTGAAACCATGTATAACAGTATTTAAGTGCATTTTGTAATTGCCTGCCTTCTTATAATACCCTGAACATTTTATTATAAACTCTCAGGATAAGTTGGCATGCATGTTTTTTTTTTATATGTTGATATCAAGCACAGATGTTCACAGGACTTTGACATAGTATACCATTTTGCATACTACTAAAACTCCCATGGATGTATATATGACTTCTTCTTGGGATTCAGAATGTAGCACAGGTTCAGAATATATCTTTACTGAGTTGTTATTACAATAAAGTAAAAATCATATGTATTTCCCTAAGCAGGTATAATCTGTCACTGTAAATATGTCATGGCCAAAGTTCAACATATTATAGAGAGCAATGGGCTGTAGTCAAAATCAGACCTGCACTGCAATGAAATTCCTATTAGTAGAATGGCAGTTATAGATACATGGTATACCTGAGTGCCTAGGGATACTTATTTCAATGTTTTAGCAAGAACTGTCAACAGGGTTTGAGATGTTGCCTCATAGACACAGGCAAGTAACCATCATATGCAGAACCATGAAAAAGAATTTAAAAAGTATCCAAAATGACACACAAGCTGCAGACAAGATCCCAGTTTATTCTCTGACTTTAGTGCCTCGACTATAGCAGTCTTCAAGAAGTATACACAAAATTACAAAAGCATTCCCCTTAAATACCCACTAAGGGGAATGCTTTGGTGGTTTTGTGTATATTTCTTGAAGACTGCTGAAGTCGAGGTTCTAAAGTCAGAATAAACTGGAATCTTGTCTGCAGCTTGTGTGTCATTTAAGTAACCATCATATTACTGTTACAACCTGGTATGATGGATTATACTCCCTTACCCCAGGAGAGTCTGAATACTGTCCATGTTGATCAGTGCTGTACCCTGGTTAACACATTTAAATGACTAAATAAATAAATAAACCTGACAGTATTCCTGGATCAACCACAGCAAGAGGCTTTATCAAGTTAGCAAACAAATAAACAATACAAATAATTTGTGATTTTTTTTTTTGCATACATACATACATACATACATACACAGGTGTGTGAGATTGACTATCCCTGGGAATAGTGTGATCTCTTTAGCATATATAATTAGCTGAGGGTGAAGTGGTGCAGCCCTTCACAGAAGTGGTTCAGGGGGCTTACTCCTGCTCCAACAAATCTTGCATTTAGTTTATTCTACTATGGGTAATCCCTGTAGAATTTGCAGAACATGTCAATGTTTTTTGTTTCAATGCTATTACATCACTGTTGTGGGTGTTGGTGTACCTGGTTGTTTGATACAGTGCTCTACACCCATATATAATACATACATATCTATACCAGTACAAGAGCTATTTTACTTTTACAGTTTGAATATCTACTTGGGAAGGTTGTATATGATTTCTGCTTAAGATTCAAAATATTACACTGGTGCACAATGCATTTTTGTTATACTATCTATTATAATTAAACATGCTATATACATATATATGTGTGTTTATATGTGTGTGTGTGTGTGTGTGTGTGTGTGTGTGTGTGTGTGTGTGTGTGTGTGTGTGTGTGTGCATGTGTGTTTGTGTGTAGCTATGTCGCCTCACAGCAAGAGGTCCTCTGGTTTGATTCTCATCTAGAGCACCTTCTATGTGGAGTCTGCATGTCCTCCATGTGGTTGAATGAATTTTAAAGACATGCAGGTAGGTGTGTGTGTGTGTGTGTGTGTGTGTGTGTGTGTGTGTGTGTGTGTGTGTGTATATATATATATATATATATATATATATATATATATATATATATATATATATATATATATATATATATATATACAGAGAGAGAGAGAGTAGATAGATAGATATAAATATGCATATTGCCTTCAACTGCTCAAGCTGTCAAGATTTCAGCCACTGGAAATATTGGCTTTAAAGTTTTAAAATAAACTTTTTGAAAATTTCATATTTATGGATTCTTATGATCAAGGTCCAATGGGGATTAGGGCACTTGCCCTTTTCTCACTTTAGTGGAATCTCAGAATTAGTATATTTAAGTAGCAGGAGGTAAGTGGTGCAAGGTGGTTTGCCCTCCTGCAAAAAAAAGGGAGTTGTTTTTTTTTCCTTCATTGTTTTGAGTTTCAGTCTTTGAGATCTGTCTTTTGCTGTTCACTCTTCTGTTATTTTGATATTATGAAATACATCCATATATATATATATATATATATATATATATATATATACATATATATATATATATATATATATATATATATATATATATATATATATCTATATGTATATATATATATATATATATATATATATATATATATATATATATATATATATATATATGTATATATCTCTGCTTCTCTTTATCAAAGAAACACTTCTTTGAAAAAGAGACGTAGACCCACACTTATGCGAAAGTGCACTTAACCGAAAGTGCACTTCCGCAAAGAATGGTTCAACGAACCTTTAAGGAACACTGAGGCGCCGAAGCACACTACAGTGGGGAAAAGGGAATTTAGCTGTTTCCCCACTATAGTGCTATCTTGGAGTTGGTATATTTAAGTAGGGGGGGGTGTGGGGGGCACATTGTTTTGGTGTTCCTTATGAAAGTGCACTTTCGCATAAGTGTGGGTCTACTGTTCTTTCTCGAAGAAGTGTTTCTTTTATGAAGTACAGTAGACCCATGTATATATATATATATATATATATATACACACACACACACACACACACACACACACACACACACACACACACACACACACACACACACACACACACACACACAGAAACAGATACAGATATATAGAGATATATAGATATAGATAGATAAACATATTGATATAGATGTATCTGAGTCTATGTCAAGTGTAAAAACTCTAAAAATTCCAAACACTGAGACACATAGAAAATAGTTTGAATCAAAAAGATTTAAAACCAAAAACCTTTGAATCACATAGATTTGAAGCAAAGCAAAACTTAGTTTTGCAGGGGCAACACCTCTGTACCCATCACACACCCCTGCTACTTAAATATAAGAACACTTGACAAAGAGTCACATATCTATATCTATATCTATATCTATAGCTATATCTATATCTGTGTATGTATCTGTCTCTCTATCTGTATACGGAACAGCGAACTTCAAAATATCAATCCCAAAGGATTGAATTTCAAAACAATAAAACAAAAAGAAACCAAAAAGAACAGCTCATTACAAGTACCCCACACCCCCTGCTGTTTATATATACCATGTCCTCGATTGCACAACAGTGGGGAAAGGACCCCCCCCCCATTGTTCTGCATTCTCTCACAAATCAATGCCAGCAGAAGTGATTATTATTATTATTATTATTATTATTATTATCATTCAATCATTTCTGCTGGCATTAAAGATATTTAATATTATGAACATTTGACTATATGGAAAGACTGTATATACACACACACACACACACACACACACACACACACACACACACACACATATATATCTATATCTATATGTTGTTTGTCTTTCGGCTTTTTCCCGGTAAGGGGGTGCCACAGTGGAACTCCGGTCTGCTAATGATTGGCAGTAGATTTTTTACGAAACGCCAAGGTGCCAGCTTGATGCCCAACCTTCAACGAAGGCACGCCCATTTACACACGCATGACTTTCGAACGCTACCCAACCGTGGGAAAGACATGCAGACTCCACACAGAAGGCACTCCCAAGCCAAGCCGAGAATCGAACGGGAGAACCTCTTGCTGTGAGGTAACAACACTACCACCGTACCACTGCAGCATTAAAATATATTTGTATATATATATATATATATATATATATATATATATATATACATATATATATATATATATATATACATACATATGTATGTATATATGGAAATATTTTAAGGCTTCTATATCCTTGAAAGAGGCAGTGGTCTTGAAAATTCCTAAATAAAGAAAAATACTTAGTACTGTCCTATTTCATTACTAAATTATGAGCATAAAGGGTTTATGGTAATTATAGTGAAAACTGTAGTAGACAGCGACCATTGTGAATCTGTGGGAGGATGGCAGACTTTTGGTAACATGTTAAATGTGGGGATATTGATGAAAGCTACTCAGCCAAAACCATTGCTGATATTTATTTCAAATGCAGGAATTACTTCTGATAGGAAAAATTATATTATGTAACACTTGTGTTGGAGGAAACTGGCTTTTCTATGCATTTATAGAACTAATAAAGGCCATCCATATGGTATCTATGGCCAGAGTTGAGATTCATAGAGGATTGTCATTGTGTTTCACACTATCAAGTGGTGCAAATCAAAGATATCCTCTTTCAGTTATTTTGTTGGAACTGTGTTTTCAGCTTTTTGCTACAATTGTGAGATTTGATGGAGTGTAGAAAGTGGTGGAAGTTAACTTTTTCGATATTACTTTAATGGGTAAAAGTGATGGAGTTATTCAAACTAGAATTCATAGAAAATTTGACCATTGTGATCATATTTTACATGGGAAAAGCTGCCATCCCCCCCATACATTAAAATCCATTCCGTATGGTGAGTTTGTAAGAATTAAAAGGCTTTGTAATGACAAAAAAGAGTGTTGATTAGAAATAGAAAAAAAAACAGTTAAAATGTTTATAAATAGAGGATATGAGGAAAAAATAATAGAAGAAGGTATAAAGAAGGTTTCTGATAAGATAGTAAAGGCAATGAGATATGGAGAAAAAAGGAATGAAAAAATTATGGAAGAAGAGGGTGAAAAATATTTCTTGTTACTAAATATACAATATTTTCTGAGAAATTAAGTAAGTTAGTGAGATATTATTGGGGAGTTTTGGAAAGATGTAAACAATTGAGATCCCTGATTAGGAACCCACCCCAGATATCATATACAAGAGGTGGAAGTACTTGGGATTTTATAGTACATGGAAAATTTTATTTGCCAGTTGTAAGGAGAAATAAGGAACTTGAAGTTCAAAGCACTTTTCCCTGTGGAAAATATAAATGTTGCAAATATATAGTACAGGATTTTGATGAGATAAATGGAAAAAAAATTCAAAAGAAAGGGACTTTCAAATGTGATAGTGAGAGAGTAATTTATGGGTTTAAATGTCCGTGCAATAAGGTGTATATAGGGGAAAGTAAGAGAAGTTTTGCAACTAGGTTAAAAGAACATTTGCAGATATAAATAAAGGCAGAAAGGAAAGCCCAGTAGCTTCACACTTTTTGGAATGTCATAATGGTATTCCCCATGGACTACAAGTGACTATTTTAGAACAGATTAAAGATCAGGAAACAAATGTCAGTAATATTAAGAGAAAGCTTTGGAAAAAATAATCTATTTTCATCTCGAAGTTCAACACTTTGACTACAGGGGGCTTAACAAAGAATGTCACTGGAAATGCTTTCTTTAATTAATTTTACTGTTTTATTGTTTTAATGGTTTAATTATTTAATTAGACAATGGATTTAATTGTTATATGTATTTAAATGGAATTTTGGGAAAGAGACAACATCTGTAAAGGCTAAACAGCTGAGGTGCTAGAAAAGTAAAAGAAGTGTGTTCATGTAAATTTTCATATTTATTTTAATAAATTAACAAAAGTGTAAATCACTGACCGGTTCATTTTCTTTTTGTGGTGGATAATATCCTCTTGGTTTACGTGATGTTGTGAAAATTTTATCGTTCATATGGCCGGTGAATCTTTTTCATCGCTGCCTAGGATTTTTAAAGAGACTCCCAAGGAATCTTCTCAAAGGACAATTGAGACCTTTTTTAGTTCAAATAAGTGATAATAAAATGCCATCAGCTCAAATCCATAGTCTGGAACACAATCAAAATAATTGTGGTAAAGTGGTACCAATTCTGTATAATAAACAAGAGGAGGACAGATGACAGAGGTCCAGTAACCCTTTCTCGGCAATTGGCAAGAATTGGGAGGCAGCTGCAACCCCAGAATTACAGGTCCTATATGAAAAAAATGAAAAATTGATTTTCAAAGAGACCTCTGTTTTCTTAAACTCATTGAGTTTACAACGTTATGATGACTTAAATATAATATTGAAGGGTTTATGTGCAATGAAAAACCCCTCAGCACTGTTTAATTTGGGAGATGAAGAAGATAAAAAATGTTATGCCCAGTGGACCGCTGTGGCACATAAATGCAGCTTAGAATGGGTGAATATTTTGATAGAAAGGGACAATATAAAAAAAACAGAAGCTGAAAAGAGACCTCTGTTTTCTTAAACTCATTGAGTTTACAATGTTACCCTCAGCACTGTTTAATTTGGGAGATGAAGAAGATAAAAATGTTATGCCCAGTGGACAGAATGGGTGAATATTTTGATAGAAAGGGACAATATAAAAAAAACAGAAGCTGATTGAGGCAGCTGCAACCCCAGAATTACAGGTCCTATATGAAAAAAATGAAAAATTGATTTTCAAAGAGACCTCTGTTTTCTTAAACTCATTGAGTTTACAACGTTATGATGACTTAAATATAATATTGAAGGGTTTATGTGCAATGAAAAACCCCTCAGCACTGTTTAATTTGGGAGATGAAGAAGATAAAAAATGTTATGCCCAGTGGACCGCTGTGGCACATAAATGCAGCTTAGAATGGGTGAATATTTTGATAGAAAGGGACAATATAAAAAAACAGAAGCTGATTGATGAAACTAAAAATCTTTGTCAGAATGTTATTCAAAAAATGAGTGGTGGGAGTGCTTTCTAACTGAGGTTAATGATAAGCTGCTTATTTATGAAAAAGAACTTGTAGAAAGAAAAAAAGTCAGATTGATTCGTGACCTTAGAGACTATGAACGCAATTTAGTGTTCATAGCAATGACCAACCAGTATAGGAAACGTAACTGGTTAAGATATGAACAGGTACAAGAAGTGAAGGAAGGACAGAGAACATTATCCACTTCAGAGGGCAGCCTTACATCTTCGGTGGAATATGAAAGTGAGGGGGAAGGCGGTTTCCCATGGCTGTCCAATGTAGGAAATCCTGTTACATGAACAAAACATTTTGTGGCCAAAGGAATGAATATCAGAAGAGAACAAGAAACCAGGATTATGGACAAGAAGTCAATGAGGAGTCATTTAATAACTCCCGGACATTTAAACGAGGCAAGCAGCATTAATGTGAAAATAACTCAGAATGTGAAATGTACCTATATTATCAATTTAGCTGGCAGCACTTTAACAATTGATGAAATTTCTTTATTAAATAAAAGTTTAAAATTTATTCCTAAAGTTTTACCTTGAAGCTATGAGATAAAATGTGAATTTTTTTAAATTTAGAAGAAAATTACATTTGATGGAATAGTTTACAGAGATTAGAAATGTACAGGACATAAGTGACAAAGATGATGATTCTGAATTAAGCAATGCAAGTTTTTATTCATGAATGTCTGACTGTGAACTTGATGCATATTGTAAATTGAATACAGAAGGAATTGTATATAAAAGTGATTTTACACCTCATTTTAAAAGTGAAACAATACAGCAATTTTCAAATTTATTGCAGTATCATGTGGAAAGGGAGCTTGAAATTTTGGATATTAATAAACCAAATGTGATATTTAATTTAAGTAAAAAGGAATGGCTTAGCTTGCAACAGTTAAGTGAAAATAGGAAGCTGGTTTTTAAACCAGCTGACAAAGGTGGTAAGCTTGTTGTACTTCATTTTTCACAGTATATGAAAATGTGTAATTCGCATTTACATGATGAAAAAGTATATGCAAAAGTGGGAATGGAGTCTTACAATGAAGCAATAAATAAGTATAAGGATTTGTTAATTAAAGGTTTAAGACTAAAATACTATTCATATGAGGATGTGCATCACAAATTTAATGTTAAAGATAGTGCTATGGCACATTTCTCTTGTCTTCTGAAAATACATAAAAGCGTGGAGGACCCTCCGGAACATCCAATTGTGTCAGCATGTTGTTATTTTACTCATAATCTTGCATGTTTTCTTCACAAATATTTGTTGTAGAAGGTGGTGAAATTGCCTTCTTATGTTAAAGATGTCTTTAATTTTATAGAAAAAATTAAAAATGTGAAATGGACAAAGAATATGTTTTTCTTAGTATTAAATGTACTAAGCTTATACACTAGTATTCAACATACATATGGGATGGAAGTTTTATTATATTTTTTAAAGGACACTCCTAAGACACATTATATCTTAAAGTTGGTATATTTTTGTCTTAATAATAACATTTGTAAATTTAATGATGAATTGCTTAAGCAACTTCAGGGTACTGCCATGGGGGCAGCATTTGCCCCCATGAATGCCAGTTTGTTTATGGGACTGCATGAAAATATGTACATTTATAGTACAGCTTTTAAAAATATATATGTGATTAAATACCATAGAGTTATAGATGATTTGATTTTTATTTGTGATGGAGGATGGGAAAAAGTGAAAAATTTTATAACTGATTTGCATAAGAATCATTTTAATATTAAATTTGATGGAGTGCAGAAAGGGGTGGAAGTTAACTTTTTCAATATTACTTTAATCGGTAAAAGTGATGGAGTTATTCAAACTAGAATTCATAGAAAATTTGACCATTGTGATCATATTTTACATAGGAAGAGTTGCCATCCCCCATACATTAAAATCCATTCCGTATGGTGAATTTGTAAGAATTAAAAGGCTTTGCAATGACAAAAAAGAGTGTCAATTAGAAATAGAAAAAGCAGTTAAAATGTTTTCAAATAGAGGATATGAGGAAAAAATAATAGAAGAAGGTATAAAGAAGGTTTCTGATAAGATAGTAAAGGCAGTGAGATATGGGGAAAAAAATGAATGAAAAAATTATGGAAAAAAGAGGGTGAAAAAATATTTTTGTTACTAAATATACAATATTTTCTGAGAAATTAAGTAAGTTAGTGATATATTATTGGGGAGTTTTGGAAAGATGTAAACAACTGAGCTCCCTGATTAGAACCCACCCCAGATATCATACACAAGAGGTGGAAGTACTAGGGATTTTATAGTACATGGAATATTTTATTTGCCAGATGTAAGGAGAAATAAGGAACTTGAAGTTCAAGGCACTTTTCCCTGTGGAAAATGTAAATGTTGCAAATATATAGTACAGGGTTTTGATGAGATAAATGGAAAAAATTTTCAAAAGAAAGGGACTTTCAAATGTGATAGTGAGAGAGTAATTTATGGGTTAAAATGACCATGCAATAAGGTGTATATAGAGGAAAGTAAGAGAAGTTTTGCAACTAGGTTAAAAGAACATTTGAGGAATATAAATAAAGGCAGAGAGGAAAGCCCATTAGCTTCACACTTTTTGGAATGTCATAATGGTATTCCCCATGGACTACAAGTGACTATTTTCGAACAGATTAAAGATCAGGAAACAAATGTCAGTAATATTAATAGAAAGCTTTGGAAAAAATGATCTATTTTCATCTTGAAGTTCAACATTTTGACTCCAGGGGGCTTAACAAAGAATGTCATTGGAAATGCATTATTTAATTAACTTTACTGTTTTATTGTTTTAATGGTTTAATGGTTTAATTGTTTAATTAGACAATGGATTTAATTGTTATATGTATTTAAAGGGAATTTTGGGAAAGGGAAGACATACTCTGTAAAGGCTGAAGAGACGAGGTGCTAGAGAAGTAAAAGAAGTGTGTTTGTGTAAACTTTTGTATTTGTTATTTTAATAAATTAACAAAAGTGTAAATAACTGGCCGGTTTGTTTTCTTTTTGTGATTGATAATATCCTCTTGGTTTACGTGGTGTTGTGAAGAAGAGGTAAATAGTTCATCATATGTAAATGATGTCTTAGTTTATATGGTTGACCTGAGAAAGATGCCGAAATATTTTTTCAGGTGATGGATATTTTTTCATAGAATTTCAGGATATACTATCACTAAGACAAAAATAACAGCAGTGTGGATAAACATTGTCACCCATCATAGATTAAACAGACTATATTAAGTATTTGCAAATTTGGCTAGGGAATGCTGTTGATGTATCTATGACAAAAACATATGGAAAATTAAAGAAATGTCTAAAGGATGATTTCCATAGATAAAGCATGCCTGGTTTATAAGATGGCTGAAAAACTGCAGAGAATGCATTTTTGTACTGTTTTGTCATAGGTGTTTCAGTATTTGCTGTTGCTATTCCTGCAGATTTTTTGAAAACATATAAAAATATGATGAGAATTTGTCTATGATGGTGGTAAACCTAGGGTCTGTTAAGTAACATACTTCCAAAGGAGGTGGGAGGTTTAAATGCCCTTAATTCAGAACTCGATTATCATGTAGTGCAATTAAATATAGTAGATATGAGGCCAAGTAGAAAACATAGATAAGCTAAATATAGGGCATGCAAACATGTTTGATATACACACCTTTTGCATATGTTATGTACAAAGTGTAGATGTTCCAAATGTTACAAAGCAAATCATGACACTATTGTATAACTTTTTAGTGAAGAAGGAGCCAAACAATAGGTTATTCCCTCCACTGGCCAATGGTGACAGTAAGCTGGATGTTCTAGAGGAAGTGGATTTGCAACACTGAGGGAGAGGAAGACCACAATGTTGTATTGGGAATAGCTGTAGTTAGGAGATAGAAGTGACACTTGGTAGATGAATAGGTTGTCATTTTTATAGGTGGAATATGATGACTCCTTTGGCATAGCAAGATGATAGGGACTGATTACATGGAGAAGGTGAAAGGAATCCCCCCCCCCCCCCAAGAATAGTTTTACAATTATTGGCCTCAAGCATTCAGAGTTGAATAAGAAAATACTTTTGCTGAAATAAATAAATTAAACAAATTTTCCAAGTAAATATTCAAACAGTAAAAGTTTGCATAAGAAGATGAAAACTAACTTTTAAAACAGAAAATTATCCAGACATATGTCTAACATATAAACTAAAACTATCTACTTCTGGATAAAATATAGACTGTTCTTTAATCTTCTGGCTTTTCAGTCCAAAATGTAATTTCAGAGCTCCTGTAGGCAGATGTTTCCCAAAGATATGATTCAACAACCAGTGCATTAGATATTGTTTTTGTTACCCTGCATAACAGTTACAATCTGAATTAGCATATAGCCCTTCTATTTTTAAGTCCCCAAACAGAACTTTTGATGGCTTTGGTCTGAATATAGATGTCCTTCTTGATTCCACAGTTATATTTTCAAGGTGATATGTATGATTCATCAAACCAGAGTTCTGATAAAGAGACCGTTTTGTGACCTAACAAAGAAATTTTCAAACAACAGGCTCCGCCATAATACACATACTTGTGCAGTCAAGACCCAGGGGTGAGTTAAACTGTAATGCATTTCCACATGTATATGCCTGTTTATAGATTACATCTTAGTGGAGAAGACAGAATGCAATTACTTTCACTTTTATCTTTTAAAGAAGTTTTTCCATGCTTTTAAAATTTGACATGACTCTAGTTAGTTTAATTTATATGCATTTCCTTTAGAAAGCCATTTAAGATTTTGTCAGTTTATTACAGTTGTCCTCATGCATCTCCCTTCTTCTCAGACACTAGCAAGTTTGTTGAGAGACCCCTCAAGAAATGATGCTTTAGGTACTAGATTAATTTTATGTCACAGTCACCCAGCTTTTTGCTTGGAAAGACTGAGTTTTTGGTTCTTTACCTGTCATTTCTTTGCTTTTGTACATAACCCTCCACTTTTAACTGTTTTTAGGTCCCTGTGTTTACATAATACTCTTCAGTTGTTTATACACTTGCTTTCTCTGTTCTGTGTTAACACAATTTTGACATTGTCCACAATCATTGCAAGATACTTTTGCATCTTTTTTGAAGCCTGTCCAGTTTAAGATTAGCAGAAGCTGACCTTTCTATACTTTATGTGGATAATGGCCTGAAAATGCAATATTAATAGATATGTCTACAAGTGCCTGATACCTAACTCTTGAGACCACCAACTGCTGCACAGATTTTTCCTTTAGCCCTTCTTTAGAAGTCTACTTTATGTACAACAAAACCTTTTCCAGTGCACAGACTGCTTCTGCCTTAGAAAATTAGCAGCCTCTATGGTTATCTTCCAGAATTTTGTTCCGGCTGTGTATAGGCGATGCCATCTACAACTAATTTTGCACATTGTTGGTTGCTGCCCTTACAATTACAGACATAACTGAAAAATGCCTTATGATTATCCTTAGCATTGGAGGCTACTTTTACCTCAAAGCCTGCTTTCAGAGACTTAACTAGTTCCTTGATTTACTTATTTGGACTAATGAAGGACTATGTTCTGTTGTGCACATTCTCTCTTACTTCTCAACATGATTTTCTTTTTTTTGTTAGCATATTTTCACAGATTTACCTGGGGGGGGGTTCGGTCTTGTACTGCCATTTCTATGCAGTTGTTTATATGGTCATACAGGGCTTTTGTGTATGCCTCTGCAAATGCTTCTGTTTTCTGGATTTGGGGGAGCTTAGAAACTAGCTATGCTGTCCCTTAATAGGGTGTAATTTACCTTAGAAAAGTTTTTAAAGTTTTTGGGGTTAGGTGGAAGGACTAGTTTTACCTTTTTTTCAAGGGAGACTGCTTTGTGATCTGATCTTACAGGTGATGACATCACACTGGGGGGGGGGCAGCTCTCTCCCATATTTGTGAGTACCAGATCTAGGATATTTATTCCACTAGTGGGAGTACAGGCTAGCTGCTCCAGGGCATTTGAATTTACAAAGTCAAGAAATTGTTTGGTTTGCATGTTAGTGGTCATCTATGCCTGCCAGTTAATGGAGGGGTAGTTAAAATCACCCATGGATATGGCATTGGGCTGGATGTTAAGTGATTCTAGTAACTTCACGTATGATGTATGGGTTTCGTGGTTCATAGTGGGGGACCTGTAGTTAGCAAGAAAATGGTAATGAAATTTTCCCATGTTAGTTGGACATGGAGTAACTCAAGCATGTCATATTGTTTGACCAGCCTTGAGGTGTGCTTATCCCTTATGTAGAAAGCTGCACCTCCGCCTTTTTCTCTTTTGTGTTCCTGAAAGGCATTATAGCCATGGTCTTCTGGAGTGCTTTCCGTGGTTTTGAACCATGTTTCAGTATTGGCACAGAGATCAGCATTCTCCAGGGTGAGGAGAGCTTCCACGAACTGCAGTTTCTTGTTGAAGCTCCTAGCATTGAGCAGTAACACCTTTAGCTTGTCCTGGGTAGCTTTTGTTATGTTCGAAGGTTTGTCTATTTAGCAGTGTCTACAAAAAATGCACTGTAGGGATGGATAATGTTTTGTTCAATATCCAAAAGCCTAGAAGTGACATATAAAAATCATCCCTGGCAAAATAGCTTGGCCTGTCAACCATGTCCTCCCAGGCTGACACATATTGGAGCCCTTTGAAATGACTCCATTAGCTAAAGACACCATTAGCTAAGCCAATTGTTAAAGTTGATCATTTTCTACTGGTATTGTGGCATCATCTTTGGAGACAGTAGAATGCTGCTCAGTGCTAGCCTCATACCTGCCTGTGACACATATTCTGAGAGCACAGTCATGTCTCTCTTCATATAGTCCATGGAGTTACAGTTCAGGCCAGTTACACCCACATGGACTATGACCAACTCATATTGGTAGTTTGGGGTAAGTGACCTGAGGACTTGTGTGATATGGAGAATTCTGGCCCCTGACAGGCAACTAACTGAAACTTTCCCCTTATCCAGCCTAGTAAGAGGGACATCATTGTGTCTCACAATGGAGTCTCCTATGGCAAGAACATTGGGTCATAGAGTGTTTATCCTTATGGGCCTGGTAGTTGAGGTACAATGAGATGTGGCTTTATGTATTGTGATAGGAATTGTCTTGTTTGTGCACATTCAGAGTTTCTGAGAACAGTGCCTGAGAGGCATTTGAGGTTTGCGTAAGTTACATGTGAGCATCTCTGCATAGGTGGGTCTATGTGTGTGGTCCTTTGCTGGTCCAGTGAGTGAAGTGTGTGAGTCACTGGCAACTTGTTTGTTGATATTTGTGTCTATATGTGAGGGCCTCACCTCCAGTGTTAATGTGTAACTATACTCTCACATACTGTATTTGTCTGTTCAAGAATTACGTGGTTGTCAGTGTACTTAAGGCAATTCTTACATTGCCTCAGGATATCCATGTCCACCAAGCTAGATGCAGAGATAGCAGGAAAGTGCCCATCCATGGTTGCAGGTCCTAATGTGTACTTGAAAGGATAGGAGTGGAGTGTGTTTGTAACCAGATGAGGAAAGGGTGCTTATGTGGTGTAATCTGCAGCTAACCTAATCAGCGATGCTGCCCAGCACCAAATCAGATGCTCTTTGAACAATAGTGCTGGGTGCTATAATAAGGTCACTAGCACTGTAAACTTTACCAGTATAATGAAAATAAGCAATGTTTCCATATGTTTGCATCTGTACAGGGCACTAGCACAGTGAGCAGCTCTATGCAAATGTGCCAGATTTATACCAGCATTGGAAATACATAGGTTCATAGGTTCATAGGTTCATAGGTTCATACTAGGCTATCTGCCCTGGGGCAATTTTAAGCCTAGCCCGATTCTGTATGGCTTACGCCACCCCTTGATTTGAGTATACTGTGCCCTTTTTAAGGTTTAGTTTACTGTGCCTCTGTCTAATAGTGACACAGGAGTAAGCCCTGGGACAAACCTACGATCCCCCATCCACTTATCGAGATTCTTCTTGAAGAGATTCAGTGAGGTGCTCTGCCTCACATGAACTGGAATTCTATTCCAGAGCGAAGGGAGCCTCTGGGTTATGAACCTGTCCCTCCAGCAAGTTCTATTTATTTCTGTGCTGAGGTTCAAGTCCCTCGAGCGTGTGGCTCTAAGGGATTTAGATTTACTGAGGTGGAGCATGTCCATTAATTCTGGATTTGACATAGATTTGTATGTCAGGCATAGATCGCCTCGAAGTAGACGGTATGCAACTGAGTAGAGCTGGAGTTTTTTTAACCGAGCAGCATATGGCATCTGTTTGAGACCCTTGATCCTCTTGGTGAGATACTTTTGGGGTCTTTCTAATTGCTGCAGGTGTCGGGTAAGGTACATCCCAAAAGGGGCATTGTATTCTATGATGGGCCTGATGAGGGATGAATAAAGAGGCACGATTACCTCTCTTGATCTAGATGTGAAACCCTTCGTGATGAGGTGGGCTATGTAGAAGGTCTTTCTAACCACTTTGACAATGTGGTTTTCAAAGGAGAGATTGCTATCAACTTGGGTCCCCAGGTCCCTAATAACTTTCTCTGTACTTAATGGGTTTCCACCTATGTGATAATTTGTGGGCACATTGTTTTTGCCAAAGGGTATGACTATACATTTTTTGGCATTTAGCTTTAAACCATGGCACTGGCACCAGTTATCTGTCTCTGTGAGACCTTTTTGAAGGATGTTTGTGTCAGCTGGAGAGTTGATTATGGTGCCCAGTTTGCAGTCGTCTGCTAACTTGGTGAGCCATAGTCCTCCCACATTTGCCTGTACCTCGGAAAAGTATATACCGAACAAGAGTGGTCCCAGGACAGAACCCTGTGGGATGCCACTTGTGACCAATTTCGAGTCTGACATGGCTCCAGCAACTCTCACTCTGTGGGTTCTGTCTTTGAGCCAGTTTGCGACCCATCTTGTGACATAGGGGTTTATATTTAAGCTGGATAGCTTATCTATGATGCCCAAGTGGGGTATTGTGTCAAATGCCTTTGCAAGGTCCAGATAGGCTGTGTGGACTACCTTCCCTTCATCTATGGCTTTGGTGACTGTTTCAAAGAAGTCAACCAGGTTCAAAAGGCAGTATCTGCCCTTGACAAAGCCGAACTGGGTAGGATCTAGTGTCTGTAGGTCCCCAATGTCTTTGTTTATGAGCTCCATGATGATCCTCTCCATAGCCTTGCAGACTAAGCTAGTCAGGCTTATGGGGTGATAGTTTCCAGGGTCCATAGAGGCTCCACCTTTGTGGAGTGGGACCACTGTTGCTGTACACCATTCTGTGGGCACATATCCTGTAGTGAGGCTGAGATTGTATAGCTGTTTTATTTGAGGGATTAGTTCCTCTTGTAGTTCATGTAGGATGCAAACTGGGATGCCATCTGGTCCCATGGAAGCAGTGTTTTTTGCTTTGGAGAGGGCAGCCTTCACCTGAGCATCTGAGATGTTTGGGAGGCAGCCCTCTGCCGGGATAGATACTTGCTCTTTTGTGGGGAGGGGGTGGAGAAGTTTGCACTGAACCTGTCTGCCAGGATATTGGCGATGTCTGTGGGTTCAGTGTATTTTTTGTCATTTAGAATCAACTCAGAACAAGTCTGGGAGTTGCATCCCAGGTTTCTAACATAACTGAAAAAAGCCTTATGATTGTCTTTGGTGTCCTGTGCAATTTTTCTCTCGAAGCTGGCCTTGGAGGATTTTATGAGGGATCGTAATTTTTTGCTAGTACTGATCAGAGATGCCTTCCCTATTAGGGATTTTGCTCTATCATGTAGTAGCTTCCTCCTTCTGTTGTACAGTTTATTTATGGCAGGGGTCCACCAGACTGGACGCCTGCCTTTGAATGATTGGGTCTTGGTTTTGTTTGGGATAGCAAGATCCGTGCATTCCTGGAGATGTCCGTAGAATGCATTTATATAGGATTCTGCAGTTTGGGCTGTAGTTTCCACTGGCCCTGGGGCCTTGAAGGATTCCACTTCAGTTTTGAGAAGTGAGAAGTTCGCTTTTGAGAAGTTTTTCACTGTGGTTTTCTGGGCTGGGGGTGGGGTCGGGATGTGGACATCCAGTGAAATTAATTTATGGTCTGATCTTACCAATGAGGGATATACTTCTGGTGTGGAGCATAGAGTCCCCATGTTGGTAATGATCAGGTCTAGTATGTTGTCCCCTCTTGTGGGAGTGGTGACTAGTTGTTCCATAGCATTTGAGATAATAATTTCCAGGAATCTTTGGGCTAAGGTGCTGGGGCTTGAGTAGTGCTCCCAGTCAATACAGAAAACTGACTAAGCTTTGAGTCTTATCAGAAAAGACCCTTGTTACACCAATCTACATTTCTCACTCACATAATCATTTGCTTAACATAACTTCTTCCAATTACTCACAGACTCTAACATCCTTCACTCCACTTAACTATCCTATTATTCCAGCTTAGATAACAATAGCTGTAATTATCACACATAGACCTCACTTTCTAAAATAGATTTGTCTTGATTTATTATAAATAATGTATATTACAATTGTGTATAATATTTAAATTTGTGTTACCTAATTGTATTTCACAGATGGTATTTTCATTATGCTCTTGCTATCTCTTTCTAAATATAATTCGGATTTTCTCTGTATTCCCAGAATGAGACAGAACCTGGTCATTTTTGATCTGTGCTCTATCACAGTAACACCTTTTAAATAAATAAATAAATAAAAATAAATAAAACACTGTGGAATCAGTTTATTATTGGCCATATCTGGAGTTCAGTCCCCCTCCCCACCAAGACTCGCATGCCTTTGACAAAGAACTATTGCCCTGTCGTACTAGTACTGTTTTTTTTTTTTTTGTTATCTTTCTTTTTCCATGACTAAGTTATGTTGACATTTCCTTTCCTCTTCTGCAGCTCGATTTCATTCTTTAGTATCTTAAGCTGCTTCATTCTTTCAGCTATTTCAAACTCTAAGTGTTTCATCTCTAGTTCTGGGCTTCTTAATTTCAGCTGGGTTCTAAGGATATCTGGTGATGCATTGAGTTTATTGCATGGTGTTCACCAACACAAAATGTCTGTCTTTAGTTTTAGTGGATTGAGTTTAAGCTGCATTCAAGGCTATTCTGCCTCCTTGGACACACTAACATATGGTGTTCACTTGATTTTGTAATCCTTGGTTAGCTGGTTTGTTTTAACTGTTTTCTAACTAGTCTGACTAGAAACTAAACGTACTACTGTGAAAGACATAATGCTGTATATTTACCTTGTGGTTGCAAGGGTATGGTCATCTATTTGGTGACCAAAATTGTATTACAGGTTATATAATTAAAAATTGCATTACAGGTTATATCATTTCAATTTACATGATCCAACCATTACCTACCAATAACCATGATAGAAGAAGCATATAATCCCTCTACTAAACAGATTAATATATGACAGATAGGGACTATGGATCCTAATTCACATACTTTTGCTGTCAGTGTTTGTTGTGCTATGGAGCCAGCAATATGGGCTTGGACTCATACCACTAGTACTCATTAAGATAATAGGGAAGTTCACTACTGCTCATGGCTATAGCCAAAACTTGCCACACCAAGATAAGTGTCACACTGCACAGCTACAGATCAGAGTTATAATTACAGGCACCCCAGGATTTAATCTATAAACAAAGTGCCTGCCATTGTAACCTTACCAATAGTAATTGAAACCTCACCAGAATTATTATTTTGTGCCCCCAACACACACACACACACACACACACACACACACACACACACACACACACACACACACACACACACACACACACACACACACACACACACACACATACAGAATACTTTCAAAATGGAGAAGAATAGCACCAGTTCACTCTTTTCCAAGGTTTAATATACACTGTTACCAGTTAGTTGAACTTAACAAAACAAAGGTTTAACTGTAAAATAAGCCAATATTTAACTATTCAAATGGTATCAAAAATATCAAAGAAATCATCATTTCAAGGGTAGCTGTCCCACAGGTTTCTACACAGGTAAAATATACAAACCATTTAACCAGTAAATGAACCACCAGCCACAAACATATAGTGATGAGTATTAACATTCTTTACTCGAAATTAGTAAGTTGAAGCACAGTTGCAAGTAAATATGAAAACTGAAAAGCTAGTACTGTAATTGAAAATAAAAAACAAGAACAGCAGAAGTTGATCAGAGAAAAAATAACATATAATCTAAATATATCTATTTCTGTCTTTTTGATCCAAAATGTAATTCTGGAGTCTTTACATGCAGCATAATATGACCTCATTGCTAACTGTAAACTTCAGAAGTCAAAGCATTAAATTTTGTGTCTTCTGTTACCTTTTGTAACTTTTATTATTTGAATCAACAGACAATCTTTCTGTTTATAAGTCTTCAAATAGGATTTCTTGTGGCATTAGTTTGAATTTGGAAGATTGGTTTCCTGATTTCATAGTGACATGTCCAGAGTAGAACGGAAGCATTCAACAAGCCAGAGACCAAATAAGGAAACCATGTGACATAACTGTGCAGCCTTCAAGCAGCAGATTTTGCAATCTTCATATATTTTCACAGTCAAGCATCAAGGCTTAAACTGTAATGCATTTTCCTAATACCAAATGCACTTATAAATCCCTTTGCACATTGCGTTTTACATACTACACCTCACTGAAAAAGGCAAATACAATGCATTTTTTCATTGTTATTTTTTAAACTCAGACCTCCACACATTTTAATTTGATACTGCTTCAGTATGACTAGTTTACTTTTATGCATTTTCTTTTTCAAATACAACTAGCATTTTCTCAGTACATCACAGTAATCTTCACATCAGCAGTAAGGCGTGTTATTCTAATAATAAAATAAATTATGGGGGGGCATATTGCAAAGAAATGAGGTTTGCAAAGGCAGATATATTTATCCTCAACTTTTAGGTAGGTGTGTAGTGAAGGTTGTGCCAAGAGAGTAGTGCTTAGCTGGATAGATTGGGGCTGAGGTTTTGTAAGGGAGACGGAGTTAATTGCAAGCTGCACTTAAGGGGCAGAAGAGATGTAAAGTATCTAGAAAGGTGATAAATGAGTACTAACTAGGCAATATGAAGTAAGGGAAGAGCTGGGTTCATTCTTTTGATGCAGATAACTTTGAAGTATGGTGACCTCCAGCAAGCTTTCTACAGTTGTCAATGCCCAGACAACCATTGTAGGAGAAACAGGTACAGAATAGTTGGTAAAAGGAGAAAGGTAAGTCCCCCCCCCCCTTACAGGCTAGCACAGGTAAGCCAAATTTGGAGAGGAACTTTAGTAGATACTTATGGTTAAAATATATATAATTGAATTATTCAAACTGTATGATTTGATGAAAAGGTAGGCAGTGGCGGTGGTTTATCTCTAATAAATAAGGGTATGCCATTTGCTATTGGCACCATGTTGGGTCTTGTCAATAGCAGTTACCTTGGCTTGTGAGTAGTTTATAGCCAGTTAATATAATTCAAGGTTGGAGAGGAACATGGTTTCAGTTACTTACAGTGGAGCTATTCCAAATTGTATGAGTGGAGGTTAGGGTAGTCAGCTGCAACTGTCTGGCATTAGTAATATGAACTCCATTAATGTTCACATATCTCTCTGGCCATTAAAGAAAATACTTGGAGAGGAGAATTTGTAGATATCTTTGATTTGCTTGATGCAGGTGGGGTTCAGTGGATAGTTAAGGTGGATACCCAGTAGTTGAAGGACCTAATAACAACATTTGCAACTCTGGGAAAGAGGCAAACATCTAGGTTCAGGGCTAGGTCTTGGGACAGTTAGGTCCTAGGATTTGTATACTTTATGGGAGTGGCATTATAAAAGGAACCCCAGCAAACAATGGCACTGTTGGTGCATTTCATTTTGATAGTGGAAGCAAAGAGATTGAGGAGCAAAATTTTTGAGTATGATTTGACAAGAAATTTATGAAACTGAAAGCAATGGGCAAGTCCCTATGGTGGGAGATTAGGTATGCTGATATGTGGTTGGCTACCATGTATGACAGGCTGAATACAACATAGGATCATAGGATCATAGGAAGAATTTAGCCAATGTTCCAACAAGTCAGCACCCTATGCCACTGTCCAGCAAGGACATAGGTGGAATCCCAGTGATGTGTTTTCTGTTCCCCATCCAGTTATCCAGGTTAAATAAGGGAGATCAGGTGGAATGCCTAACAGTAGGAAGGAAGTGCTGGGCATTTAAAAGGGAAAAGTGCTCTTGACCAATGTGTCATTTCGCCAATGTTTGTTCAGTTTGTGAAAGTCAGCATAGTGGAGCAAGATGTTGCTATAAAGATATCAGAATAGTAGGTAAGGGCAGAGTTTTCAGGAAAAGCAGTTGACAGTGAAATTAGTTTGAGAGCAAGGGCAAAGGTATAGGTTTTAGAGTTGGGCAGCCCTTTCAGAGAGGGGCCAGGAACTGGTCAACACACTTCAGTTTTAAAGCAGATGTGTTTAGGAGATTACTTGCACATTACCCTAAGAGGGAGGTGGCAAAGGAGCTTCTTCAAAGTTTTTAGGTGTTTTTTTCAGTTCAATAAGGGTGAAGGGTAGCAGCAAAACTTCTAATAACTTGAGGCTGGTGAAGGGTAAGGAAGATATTTTGTTGAGTCTATTGGACAAGGAGGTCAAAGCAGGCAGGATTTTGGGCATACTTTAAAGTATTCCCCTAGGTCTCATACCAAATAAGAACCCATGAGAATATTGCTTAATTCATCCCTTATCATTCCTGGAGAGGAAATCATTTAACTATCATATTGACAAGGCCTTACTGAAAGTCCAATATGCATCACTTGACAATGCAGTGAAGATTATTCAATCCTTTGAAGATTCCTGCATAGCAAAACTGGACATTAAGTCTGCCTTTTGGCTCCTGCCAGTGGCAGGACTAACTGGACTGGGCATGAGCCTGGAAGACAAGTTTTATTTTAGCCATGCCAATGACTTATGCAGTGTTATATGCTAAATTGAAAAATTTTAGCAATGTACTGCATTGGATAAGGGAACAAAGGGTTAGTAGGCAAACAGGAGTTCATTATTTGGATGACTTTTTACTAATAGATGAAGATAGAGGAAGCATGGAAGTGGGAACGTAGGAGCTTTGTTTAGATGACCATTGTGCAGGAAAAGATGGAGGATCTCCTGAAGGATATCATTTTTTTAGGTCTAATGATTGATGCCAACAATGGATATTTCCAGTTACCCAATAATAAGCTCAAAAAAAATGAGAGAGCTAATTGTCAGGTGGTTGGGTGCAGCTGACATGAGAGTGAGAGAGGTCATGGAGTTTCCTGGTCTGTTGAATTTTGCTTGGCAGGGAGTGTGCCCAGGATGGCCCATTGTAAGTCAGTAGCTAATCTGTTGAAAGGAGATAACAAGAAGCATCACTGGGTCAGGCTGATTAGGGCACTGAAGCAGGATTTGACAATTTAGTTAAGCTTTTTGGAGGATTTTAATGGCATCATGATGTGGCAAGACAATTGAGTACCTACAAATGAGTTAGAATTATTTACAGATGCATCAGGTGGGCCTGGAATTGGGCTTATTTAGGGGATAATTGATTTGCTGTTCCTTTGCCCAAAGGATGCGGAGATCAGTTAAGGAGCAACATTATATTCCTAGAATTGATGCCAATCTGGATGGCAAAAGTAACTTGGCAGAAGGGTTGTTTTCTTTTCTGATAATGCAGCAGTGCTGCAAGTGTTAGCTAAGAAATCATTGAAAGTAGAGGGGATACTGCTACTGTTGAAGAAGTTAGTGCTGCAGTGTTTGAGAATCAGTCTATCTATCTCCACTAAGCATATACCAGGTTGTTGAAATGTATTAACTGATAGCCTTTCATGGTTTCAGTTTTACAGGTTTTGGGCAGCAGCTCCATATGCAGAAAGTACCTTTCTGAGGTACTCAAAAACATATGTGAAGTTGGCAATCTGTAGCAAGGTATGTACTTTGTCAGTTGTGGGCTGCCTCCCCTAGAAGGGCATATAGTTTGTCATTGTCAACATTTATTCCGTTTTGGGGAGTGGTCAAAGCAAAGGACACCATTTCTTCAGTGGAGTTAGTTGCTAGGTATGTAGTGTACAGATGGCAGTTTAATGAGGCAGTAGAAACAGCAAAAGTGCAGTTATCGGTCATGGCTACTTTGGCAAATATGCCAGATTAGTGGATTGGGTGAAGCACTGGCTGTTGAAGGATAATGCACAGTTGAGAGAGGCTCAAAGGCTTAGCATTAGATAAATGATTGCCTCTAAAGAAAATGTTGCTTAAAACTCTATTGAAAGATTATAATAGGAATATGGAAAACCCTGAGATCTGTGTTTTATAGGTGATGTTGTCGGTATTTTTATATGCAGGTGCATTTTGGATTGGAGAGCTGTTAGAAGTTTAAGATGGAGAGATATATGTATGACTGATGAGGCTGTTCTTGTGTGATTTAAGTTCTCCAAAACAGATCAAGCAGGAAAAGGTCAGAGGTGGTGTTAGCCCAAGATAAAGATATATGGATATGCCCAGTGAGGTGGGGGTCTAAGATGGCAACGCTTAATACTGGCTGCTAAGGATGACTTCGCTTTTCATTTTAAGAATGGAAAGGCAGTATTGTTAAGACAGCTTGATTTAGCATAAATTTAGTGGCAGAGGACAGGTCAATGGATCTGATGAAAAGACAGGGCAGGTGAAAATCTAATTCTTTTCAGGTATATGTGAGGTAAATCATTAGTGGCATTTGAGGTTAATTTCCTTTGTTTTGTTTTGCAAGTCAAGGAAGAGTGGTCATTTTCAGTCATTTGCATGTCTACTGGACAGTGAATAGATCTGCAGTCAGACCACATGATAATTTGTAAATGTTGGACCCAGAGTTTTGGGAGGTTCATTCGGTACAGCATAGGGATCTTTGTTGGGATCAATTGTTGTCACTTATATTGGTGACACTGAGGCAGCTAGGCTTACCAGATGTCATTTTAATTCATTTATGGGGTAATGACCTTAGTTAAGTTACAAAGCTACAGCTGTCATCAATTATTGTGCAAGGTTTGTCAGTTATCTGGCGTCTATATCAGAACATTGAAACCAACAATGTTGAACGCTCACATGAGCGAATATTCACGTACTTGACAACAATATTGTGGGGGGCTGTGCCCCCCACACCCCCCACTAAACATATATTCCTGCTTCGAGATCACACTACAGTGAAGAAAGGGCAAAAATCACGATCTTCACTGTACAGTGAACAGAATTAATAAATTTCGAGGATGTGATTTTTCGCTCATGTGAGCCTTCAATGTTATCAGTTTCGATGTTCTGATATAGACCCATTATGTGACATAGGTACCTAAAGCAGCTATAGTCTGGTCTGTGATGATTCCGCATATGGCATGGAGAAATACTGTAAAGTGGAATACCATAGAAGCATCTCATAAATGTATTAATCAATGAGTAGTGAGGGTAACTAAGATGGTGGGAATATCTGTGTCGCACCAATTGTAGTATTATGATAAAGACCCACTATGGTACAGATAGCATGAGGTACTCCTGAGTGATCTGGAACTCGATCTGTTTAATGTGCATACTTCACTGAAAGTTAGGGAGTTGGTAGGTTATTGAAAAAGGGGGGGGGGGGACACTCTGCAGTATAGTCTGATGGGCAGCGGTGCAATGCCTTCTGTTCAGAGGCAGCCCCCTTTCTCCTTTTCTCATCTGGTTTATGGGTAAAGTCAACAGTTAAACACTGCCCTGGCTAAAAGATATGTAAGTCAGAGGTTGATTTTCATGCTTCTGATGGTGCTTGCAGGCAAGCAAGTAAATGTACATGTTTAATAACTTATGTAAAAACAAGTATTGGTCATGCCATGATGGTTATTAATATCTTCTTGCCAGACATGCGGAGCACATATTTTACTTCTACTGTTGGAATGTTTATTCAGTACACAGTCACAATACAATTAGTGTATTCATTTTGTCTGGGAATTGAGGACAAACATGTTTTGAAATTTTTTGAGAGTTTTCTGGCCTTACTAAACATACTTGACTGGATCGGTTCATGTGACTGCAATTTTATTTGCAGCATATATTGACAGGGGATATTCTCTAAATACTTAAGACCAATTTCTTCCATAGTTTATAATTAATATATTATGCAATGACCAAAAAAGGGTCATTAAGAATGTTCGTTATTTGTTGTTTGGATTGTAGTTTTTTGAATTTAGTTTATAGCAATAAAAACAGGTCTCAATAGCTGATCCTGCTTGTATTTTGACAAAAAATAACATTCAGCTATGTAAATGATAGCATATAGTGCTAGTGTTATTATATATACTGTTAATTCAGTTGCTGGATTTGTTGCTAATATATTGTTATGACATATGTTTTTGAATTAGCTGCACCAAAGAAGTGTTTTAAAAAAAAAAATGTTGGGGTCAAAATCAGAGCACTGCTATACTAAAATTCTTAAAGCAAAAATTGTAGTCTGATGTGTGCTAAAATTCCTGTTCTCATTGTCTGAAAGCTTCATATTGAAATCTTAATGGGAGAATTGACATATGAACTTTTCTATGTAAAGTACCAAAGCACCAAATGTAGAAGTACATAGGCCATCATTGACAGCTTGCTATGTTTCACCGCACGACTACTGTTCAGGATACATAATGCAGCCCTGCTATGTCTGTGACATCATAGCACAAACTTCTCTGGTTAATTTCTCAGCTAGAGTGCCTTCTCTGTGGTGTTTTCATGTCCTCTTTGCATTAACATGGGTTTTCTCCATGTGCTCTGTTGGTTTCCTCCCAGTAATATGTGGTGGGTGAATTGGCATTCTCCAAATTGCTTGTCGATGAAAATGAAATGTCTGAGTATGTAATTTTTTCAATAACTCAAACACAATATGCACATGTACTTTTTGTCTTGTAGATATTATATCTCATAAACAATTAATAACTTAGACACATTTGCAAATGTACTGCCAACTGATAAATGCTATGTATTATTTCTATTTATGTAATGTTCAACTTCTAGTGCTTCTTTTTCTTAGGGATTTTTTTCCCAGGATTCCACTAAAAATGGGCTTTGTCTCAGTCAAGACTATCTCAATTATCAAAGGAAATAAATGAAATAGTCAGAATGTTGATTCGGTAGACGAGATTCTTAATTTAAAAACTTTTACTAGGAATTTGATGTTGAGATTAATTTACAAATCTAATAGCAATTCCACTGATGAATGCTATTATTTCAAATGACCCAGTTTATATGTTCCTGTTTTGAATCCAATAATAGCAGCTTTTGAGAGGCTGTGAATAGATGAGATATATAAAATGAATGTTAACAAGAGAAGCACTTCTCAGTCACATAATTTGCCAAAGGATGAATTTACTGCTTTAAGGAAGTTACAAGATAATATGCAAATTATTATAAGACCAGCTGATAAAGGTGGCCCCGGTGTGATACTTGATCGAATTTGGTATGACACTGAAATGAAATTAATGTTGTCTGATGATAGCTTTTATACTGAAATTACTAAGAGTCGTGTTAATTATATGGTATGTTCGGTTCAGCGTACACTGAAAAACTTGTTAACCAAACAGGCTACTGATAAATCTTTGTTTGATTATTTGTTGGTTGACAGACCATTAGTACCCATTATTCAGGGTCTTCCTAAGCTTCATAAAGACCCGGTTCATCCCCACTGCATGCAATAGCATCTGGACATGACTTATTTATGCACACCAATGGACAGGTTTCTAGTAATTCTATGTTGTTGGTGACCTTTGATGTGAAATCTTTGTTCACTCTTAATTCTGAATGAGGTTGGATTAGCCAGTGTTAGGCATTATTTGATTGAGAACAAATGCTTTTCTACCCACAAAATTGAAGTGTTGTGCTCTCTATTACAGTGTGTCTTGGAAAACAATCTTTTTGTTTTTAATGATGATTTTATTGGCAGAAGAATGGTGCAGCTATAGGCACATCCTGTGCCAATAGCTACGTCAATGTTGTCATGGCTGTTTGGGAACATGAACATGTCTTAAGTGGAACTTTCAATAAGTATATTACTTTTTACTGAAGATTTGTTGATGACATTTTTCTTTTATGGGGAGGTAGTGTAGATGAGCTACATGATTTTGAAAATTACATTAATTCAAGTACATCTTTTCTTCAGTTTTCTTCTGTGTCTTCTCAACACAGCATTGACATCTTAGATGTAAAGATTATGATAGGGGCTGATGGTTCTATTTCCATGAATCTTTATGGGAAAGCTTGTAATTGTAACTACCCTCTGTTTTGTGACAGTATGCACCCCCGCATATCTTTAAAAATGTAGTTAGAAATCAAATTTTCAAAACATCACTACTCAAGGTTGAAGATACTGATTTTCTTGGCCAAACCAATGAGTTGGTTATGTATTTTGTTAATAGGGGCTATAATGAATCTGAGATATGTCGTACTACTGATGAAGTTATACAACTAAAGGAGAGTACTACTAGACTTTATTTTTCAGGCAATGATATGAGTGTTAAGAATGATTGTAACAAAGAGAAAAGAAAGGTGAAAGTGCCCATGTATTATTCTAATGATGTCAATTCATTTACATACGTATATAAAAAATATTGGTCTATTCTTACGATTGATAGAGATATAAGAAAATTGATTGATGACCAACGTAAATTCTTGTTTAAAATTATGAAGTCCCTAAGGAGACAGTTATGTTATCCCAAGGTCAGTAGGTCATTTAGTAAGCTTAACTACAGAAAACACTGTGGCAAATGTCCTGCATGTAAGTTTATTGATATCAGTGGAACATTTTCACATCCTGATCAGGGTAGAAATTATGTTTTTAATGTAGGAGCCACGTTATTCCATGCATACCATGTATTTAGCCTGCTGTTGTTCTTGCCAAAAATTTTATGTTGGCAAAACAGATAGGACCCTGAGCGACAGAATAAAAGAACAAATATATCACATCAACAAACTGTATGTGTCCAATGCTTTAGCCAAGCATGTTAAGTCAACCAGCAGTGATCATACTTTTAAATTTATGACCATTGGGGGAATTTATGATAATATCCAAGGTGGAGATGTAAGCAACCTGACAGAACAGTTAGAAGCCAAATGGATTATTAGATTGAGAGGTGACTATGGCCATGGTCTTAATGGCAAGATTCCCATTAGACCTATGCTTAAAGCTAGACCCCTCTTTAGATAGTATTTATATATATATATATATATATATATATATATATATATATATATATATATATATATTTGTTGTTTATATATACATACATTTCTTTTATTGTGAATTTGTATACTTTGTTGTTGTTGCTTTTATGTTTATTTTCTATGCATGTTTTATATGATTCCATTTGGCCGATGTGCCTTTTAATTGTTAAGTGATTTTAACTGTGTGTGTACTGTGATTGGTTTGATCCACTATAGGAGTGGGTATTTCACGATGATTTCCTGTGAACTTAATTACATCTGATGAAGCAATGTATCTGTGAAAGCGCATGTTTGATCTACAATAAATGCATTTATACTGGATTCCTTGGCTGTTTGCCTATTTCTTTGGATTGATTTGTCTTCCTTTTTTATTTGGACTTGGTATCTGGTAGTGGTTAGTGTTTTTTTTCCTGTTTGTTTTACTCTAAACACCCATTTTGCAATTCCAAGGTAATTCCAAATCCTTTATGTGCTTTTCTGATAATCGTGATAATCGTTTTATCAAATATCATAATTTTAAACATTTCATTTAATTAATAAACCTTTTGTGCTTCTCGCTTGTTTAATAATGCAGTTTGTGCCTTTGTAATGCTCCATTTTATCTTTTTTATAAAATAAACTGTTCATGTAAGTTTTCATTACCTTTGATTCTTTTCTGGCCCTTTTTCATGCACATTTCTCTTAGTTTACCTTCACTGTTAACTCTGCACTTCGTAGCTCTTGAAAGCAGTCTCTGGAATCCCGATTCTGACACCATGTCGCTCATCTAGTCAGGATATAATAGATGAGTCTTTGTGGGTTCTGTTCAAGAAGCTTTATTATGTACAAACACATCAGGATTGAGGCTTAATAACTTTAACTTAGATAAACATATATACAAACTAGCTGTCACATTCATACATGCTCAATCTCTGGCTGCATTCTCAAAACGGCACTGAAGCTAACACGTGCTTGCTATTTATATGCACACATATTCTGTTCTATAGCCTGCCCCTGTTACCAAAAGCAGGTGAGGGCATTCTTAGGGACAGTGGGGTACTACAGAAAATTTGTCCTCAATTGCAGTACCATACCTACTCCCCTCACAGACCTAAAAAGGAAAAACAGGCTAGATAAGGTAGTGTGAACCCCAGCATGCAAACAGGCATTGCAGAAGCTTAAAGGAGCTTTGGGAGGACCCCCTGTGTTAGCTAGTCCAGATTACAGCAAAGAATTTGTTGTGCAGGAGGATGCTTCAAACCTTGGGGTGGGGACTGTACTTGCCAGATTTTCTTAGAGGGAGAAGAGCACCCAGTGGTATATCTTAGCCGTAGACTCCAACCCAGGGAGGAATGTTATGCAGCTGTAGAAAAGGCATGTCAAGCCATAGTATGGGCACTGTAGAAACTTCAGCCTTATATGTATAGAAGGAAAGTCATTGTAGTTACAGACCACAATCCCTTAACATGGATACATAGAGTCAGCCAGCAAAATGCCAAATTATTAAGGTGGAGCTGAGGATTCCAGGCATATGACATGACAGTACAACACTGTAGTGGGGTCAGCAATGCCAATGCAGATGGACTCACAAGACAGGGAATGGGGTAACATATTCCCATATAGGCTTATTTCTCTCAAGTCATGTTTCTCGAGGGTCACTTGAAAAACTAGCTTGAGTCTTCGAGTGGGGGAGAAATGGGATGATCTGGGAAAATGCCAGTATAGCCCAGCTGTAGTTTTGTAAAGACTGATATGTCCTTTGAGTATCAAATTGATTTATACAAGATGCTTGTGTTACACATGTATTAGAACTGTATATTATTTGTATATCAAACTGATTTTGTACAGATGCTTGTGATGAAAATGTATTTATGAGCTTTGCTTATGTTGAAATGTATCAACAGTGCACCTTGCTGAAATGAAGAGAAATGTACATGTATTATTGTAGCTGAATTAAATGTATATGTTTTAGTAGGCAATACTGGCACAGCATAAAGGAAAAGTAAATAAGCTGTTAAACCATTAAAAATCACCAAACGGTGCTGAATAGGACCAGAGTCACTGGGTCTGAGGAAGAGCCTTTGTCCATTAACTCAGTGAAAAGGGGAGGCCCCAGGGACTGCCATAAACATTTCAAAGTGTACTGTGTCCATCTATGCTAACTTCCTGTCTCAGCTTCAAAGGGTTATATTGTGAGAACATGGAGTCAGGTGACCAAATGAGGTCATTCTGCCAGCCCTCTTGGAAAATATATTTTAGATATTAGAAGGGGAAATCTCAGAGTATTGAGTATTCTGCTTGGGAAGCCTGACTAGAAAGACCCTCACTCACAGTGTCTTGCCTTACAGTAGTAAGTAGCTTAACTAGGGAACAGTAAAATTCTCTTAGATTCAGTCAGGAATATAGTAAAGTGTAGCTCAGATATTGTTTTTCTTTATTTGTCTAAGTCTGTCCATCAATGTTCTTGTCAATATTTTCTGTGATTTGAACTCTGTGGTTTACTGTTAATATATATTCAATACTTTCATGTACTTTTATTATTTATTATTAAATATATTTAAAACGTTTATTATGGCTGGTCCTTGTAGAAAGTATATAACCTTTGAGAGTACTTATTTTTATTTGGTGACACTGTGTGGGCCACTCTAGAAGGCCTAGCTGTCTTGGTGAGCTACTACCATTTGTATTAGTATTAATATTGCACCATACAGTTGTGTTCCCTGTGTGCTTGTAAGTGAAATTGTACTTGATGCAGAGAGGTACTTGATGCCCTTTGTAAGAGCCTTATAGTTGCTGACTGGTAGCAGTGAATCTACCTTATAGTCTGGGCAAAGCTGGTAGAGTGGGTAAATCTGTGCCAGCCTTTCCCAGGTGTGTGTGTGTGTGTGTGTGTGTGTGTGTGTGTGTGTGTGTGTGTGTGTGTGTGTGTGTGTGTGTGTGTGTGTGTGTGTGAAAATTAAATCTTAAAGAGTGTGTATATCAGCTACTTGTGGCAGGGATATAAAGCACTGGGTTTACAGAGAGGGTGCTGGAGGATTTGGCTTGGATGCTTGGCTAAGGATCTAACCCAACAGCTGTACCAGTGGGGAGACTTATTGGGGACCTGGAGAGAGACAGATAAAGAGACATCTAGACCCCGGCTGAGTGTGTTCCCTGTGTGCTTGTAAGGGAAATTGTACTTGATGGAGAGAGGTCTGCATCTGGAAATACCAAGTATATGCATTTGTATTCCAAGTGCTTGTCTCTCACCAGTGTCAGTGGTGAGGATTCAGGCTCCTTGATTACTGGCCCAGTGTGGGAATGACACATATTGGTGGCCATCACATATTGGTAGCAGTGGTGGGCATCACACTATATAACATTATATAGCACTGCTCTTTCTAAAGGAAGAAAAGAAGACCAATAGGTACCCAGTTTGGGGCAGCAGCTTCTGTCAGATAATTAAGAATGGCACCATTTGATGATCTTGGAACCCATGTTAAGGTTTTGTGGCACATAATGGATGTTATCATAGATCAACTGAATTCATGCTATTACCTATTTTTACTGTTTTTCATAGCTTGAACTGTTTATTGCACTTGCTTGTTTAAGTTTTGCTTAAAAGTTAAACAACAGGCTAATACACTCAAGTGTACTAGCTTTTGATAGCATTTAGTCGAAAAACACAGCATTTATTGTATTTTCTGCCTTTCTGAAAAAACTTGAAAAAAAAACAAAAAAAAATACTCCTGTTTTCCATACTTTTCTAATAGTTTGTTCCAGTGATCAGATTTTGCTGATCCCTGGGCTTTGTCTTGGTTCCTGTTTTCTCCATTTTCCTTGTTTGGTCAAGGGGTAGTTTCTTTACTCACTAGTGGGAGTAGGGAGTACTGAGCTGCCTGTTTGTCCTTAGAGGAGTGGTTTAAAGCAGTAACTTGTAGTTTATTGGCCATTTTGGGTCATTTCCTGTCTTTTCCAGCCCCTGCTATAAAGCACGCTTTGCGCTAATTAGCTAATTAGCTGCCACTGTTGCACACTAGCGCCGGTTAAGCAGGTTTAAACTATTCGGCTACCTAAAGTCCACTCTTCAAATTTTCCCTTAGAACTACCTTCCTCGAACTATACTACTGATCAAATCAGCATCCTTTAACTAAAAGATCATCTCTACTTGACTCCTAGTAGACTATTCTCTATCTGTTAAACCTAGCACTTGCTCCTACAGTACTTATTACCTTGATACGGCACTCTTGTCATAGATAGTACCCCAAAAAGGCAACACCCAATTCTTGGTCACCCACATCCCCCGGAATCTTTTTTTAAAGTTTTTGTCTATCCGTCTAGCATGTCGAGGGATCAGTTGCTAGTGTCCTCTCCTGCTCAGCTGGTGAACCTGGGAATATTGAGGCAATGTTACAATTGCCTCATGTACACAGACAACCCTCTCCTCCTCCCACAAAACACAAATACATGCGAGAGATGCAACTATACGGCCAAACTGGAGGCTGAGCTCTCTCAACATAGGACTGGCAAGACCAGTCAGGATGAGAAGATTACCACACACACTATAGACCCAGTCTCACATAGTACCATTACAACCTCAAATCATACACATAAACACACAAAGACATACTCGGAGGCTCTGATCAAAAATCTACCAAAACAGCAGAGGCCACCAAAGCAGACACCCAAACAACCACCACCTCAGAACACAACACCTGCAACACATAGACCTCACAGTCAGAGTGTCAAACAGTCACAGCCCTTAAGGCCAAACACAATGCCAGACACACTAGTCATTGGTGACTCCATAGTCAGACACGCTGGCGTCCCGCTCACGAGATTGAGTAAGGACAAACTCACAGTAAGCCTTCTGTCGGGCGCTAGAATCGCCACATAACGCAAGCACTCAGGTCTCTCAACAGCAGGTACAAATATGACTCAGTCATTGTCCACGCTGGTGTAAACGACCTGAGATGTACCTCCTTGGACTACATGAAAAGAGACATTGAGGAGCTCTCTGATTATGTAGCCCAGGCAGGTATGACCCTGACCTTGAGCAGTATCCTACCTTCACCAAGAATGATGCCACAATACAGAGATAAGATGATCAGCTTTAACAATTGGCTTAAACACTGGTGTCATTCAAAGGGGATCCAGTATCTGTCTGCCTGGGATGACATGCTGGACAAGCCACGCTGCTTCGCAAGGGACGGCTTGCACCTGTCACCCCTGGGATTCCGGATATTGGCAAAGGCTCTTGCCACCCCCATAGTGCCTTTTTTAGGCAAGGCTCAAATTCTAAACCTACCACCCTAGAACACAAAAAGGAAAAAACTAAGGGTAATGCTGCTCAATGCCAGAAGTCTAAATCTCAAAATGCACGCACTCGAGGCCCTTCTCAGTATGGAGAACATCGATGTCTGTGCTGTGACAGAAACCTGGTTCAAGGCTCCTGAGAGCACCCCAGCGATATCAGGTTTTACCTCATATCATGCGTTCCGGCCCCAAAATCCGGACAATACCAAGAAAGGAGGGTATCCATATTCATCAAGGACACCCACACCTCAAGACTGGTGGCAACGCATGATGCATCGGAGACCATCCAGGTGCAATTAACCGTAGGCAAGACTGCTCTGCAAATTGTAGCATGTTACAGGCCACCCTCACAGACTCAGGAACCTCACATGGCCTTCCTGAAAACACTAGAGAGGATAAATGTATCACCAAACACCATCATACTAGGTGACTTCAATTACCCTAATATAGACTGGGAACACTACTCAAGCCCAAACACCCTAGCCCAAAAGTTCCTGGAATTCATAAACTCAAATGCCATGGAACAACTAGTCACCATCCCCACAAGAGGAGATAACATACTTGATCTCATCATCACGAACATGGGAGCACAATGTTCAACACCGGAAGTATACCCCTCACTGGTGAGATCAGATCACAAACTAATCTCGCTGGAGGTCTTCATCCCACCCCCACCCGAAATAAAAAAGACCACAGTAAAGAACTTCTCAAAAGCCGACTTCACACTTCTAAAGACTAGTGTGGTCTCCTTTAAGGCCCCCGAGCCGGCGGAAAACAGTACTCAAGCCGCTGAATCACTTACAAATGCCTTCTACCAGCACCTGCAGGACTGCATGGATAAGGCAATCCCAAGCAAAACAAAGACTCTTTGTACCAAAGGCAAGCGTCCAGTCTGGTGGACCCCAGCCATAAATAAACTCTACAACAAAAGGAGGAAGCTACTACAAGATAGAGCAAAATCCTTAAAAGGTAAGACACCCTTGATCACTATAAGTAAAAACTAAGAGCTCTCATAAAATCATCCAAAGCAAATTTCGAGAGAAAAATAGCTAAAGACTCAAAAGACAATCATAAGGCCTTCTTTAGCTATGTTAGAAACCTGGGAGGAAACTCCCAGATATGCTCAGAACTAGTTCAAAATGATGTGAAGATTACTGATCCTACAGACATTGCCAACATACTGGCTGACAGGTTCAGTGCAAACTTCTCCCCTCCCCAAAGGAGAGATATCTATAATAAACGATTTCAGCACCGCAAACATCTCCAGCGCCCAAGTGAGAACTGCGCACTCCGCAGCAGATAACACAGCACACATGGGACCTGATGGTGTCCCCGGCTGTGTGCTCCACGAACTCAATGAGGAATTAAACCCACAGCTAGGACAGCTGTTTAATCAAAGTCTTACCTCTGGATACGCACCCAGGAGTGGCGCACTGCAACTGTGGTCCCACTTCACAAAGGCGGTGCCTCCACCGACCCTGGAAATTACCGCCCATTAGCTTGACAAGCCTTATCTGCAAAGCCATGGAGAGGATCATAATGGACCTCATAAATAAAGACATAGGGAATTTGCAGACTTTGGATCCAACCCAGTTTGGCTTTGTCAAAGGCAGATCATGCCTTTTAAACTTGGTTGACTTTTTTGAAACAGTCACCAGAGCCATTGATGAGGAAAGGCAGTCCATACAGCCTACCTTGATCTGGCTAAGGCCTTCGATACAATACCCCACTCAGGTATCATTGAAAAACTCATCAGCTTAAATGTTAACCCATACATCACAAGATGGGTTGCAAACTGGCTGAGTGACAGAACCCACAGGGTCAGAGTTGCTGGCGCCATGTCAGACTCAAAGCCTGTCACAAGTGGTGTCCCACAGGGCTCAGTCCTGGGCCCACTCTTGTTTGGCATCTACTTTTCCGAAGTAAAAGCAAACACAGGAGGGTTATGGCTGACAAAGTTTGCAGATGACTGCAAACTGGGCCCCATAGTAGAAAACACATCTGACACAGATATCCTTCAGAAGGGTCTCACAGAAACGGATAACTGGTGCCAGAGCCACGGCCTAAAGTTAAATGCCAAAAAATGCATAGTCATACCCTTCGGGAAAAACAAGGTTACCCCTAGCTACCAAATAGGTGGCAATCCACTGAGCACAGAAGAAGTTATCAGGGACCTGGGGACCCAGGTTGATAGTAGTCTGTCATTCAACACCCTTGTAGCTAAAGTAGTTAGGAAGACCTTCTACATTGCCCACCTTATCATGAAGGGATTCTCATCTAGATCAAGGGAGGTCATAGTCTCCCTTTACTCATCACTCATCAGACCAATGATTGAGTACAATGCCCCATTCGGAATGTATCTGACCCGACACTTGCAGCAGCTGGAGAGGCCACAAAAGTTCCTCACCAAAAGGATAAAGGGTCTCAAAAATATGTCCTATGCTGCCCGACTGAAAGAACTCCAGCTCTATTCAGTCGCTACCGCTTGCTCAGAGGTGACCTTTGCCTAACATACAAGGCCATGTCAAACCCAGATTTGATGAATATGCTTCACCTCAAAAATCTAGATCCATCAGAGCCACAAGGGCGGAGACTTAAACCTCGGCACGGCTATTAATAGGACGTGCTGGAGGGATAGATTCATCACCCAAAGACTCCCTATGCTGTGGAACAAAATCCCGGTACATGTGAGGCAGAGCACCTCGCTGGCCTTGTTCAAGAGAAATCTTGACCAATGGATGGGAGATCGCAGATATACCCCAGGGATTACCTCAGTGTCACTGCTCGACAGAGGCACAGTAAAATAATGGGTATAGTTCCCCATACTAAAGGGGTGGCGTAAGCCACAAAACGATGGGCTAGGCTTGTAAATGCCCTCGGGCAGATAGCCTAGTATGAACCTATGAACCTATGAACCTAAGATAAGTCTGTAAACTGCCTTAACTCTACTCTACTTTAACTCTGCTTTTGAAACTTTACAGCTATGGCTACTCCAATCAAACAAAACCATTTGTTTGTTGAACCCATCTTAAAATCCAACTAACCAGATCATTTTCTTCTATGAAATATTAAATAAACAGATTTACAATAAATTATTCTAATACATTTTTGATAATGGGAACTGTTTGAGCAAAATTGATGAATTATATAATTAAGCTATCAGCCATATTAGAAATTTTAAGACAAACTTAACAAAATGTAAAACTATGCCAAACATAGTTGCAAAAAATCTTTAGAACAGTGTATGCTAGCATCAAATACTTGCTCATTAGAAGCAGTGAAAAAATGAAATCCAGTAATGGTATTATCATTAAAACATTCTGCTTGGTGATGGACTAGCTACTGTGTTAAAAATGTATTAAATTCTGCAACCACCTCAAAGTAATCTCTGAAGAAAGAACTATCTTTATCATGTTTTGTTTTTATTTTACAGATCTGTAACTTTGCTTGTAGTCATTCTCATCTCCTGCCTGTAGCTATCTATCTGCTTGTCTGTATCATTCACTGAAAGAAGTGTGACTTCCTTCCCCCTTTCCACATTATTTCTTGTTTTCTCTTCTTTCTTCATTTTCTGCAAGTCACACACACAACCCCCCCCCCCCACACACACACACACAAATTCTGACTACTCCCTTCACAACAAATAAAACAACAGTGCCTCTAAAGCACACAAGTTTTTAAGATTAATAATAATATGGATATTATTTTACACTGAGACGGCACTTGCTTCTGTTTCATTTCTCATCTTTGCCTTTACCACATGATATAAGGATATATTTGTTGAATGAACTTCAAACAATGTTTTCCTCACCAGCTAGTAGAATACACTGTAAAGAATCCATCTATTATCTAAACTGCTTGTCTTAGGGAAGGTCATGGTGGTCCTAAGCTAAGTATGGTAACCAGGCATCCTTATCCACAGTAACAGTCTGCAGCTCATACTGTGGTATCCCCAAGTATGTCCAGAAAGCAGACAGATATAATCCCTCAGATGTGTCTTGAGTCTGACCAGGACCTTCTTCCAGTGGGCTATTGCTGGTTATACTCCAATGGCAAGCATGCAGGAGGCATCATCAGTAAGTGCTCAAACAGCCTCAGTCAACTAATCTCAATGTATATGAGCAGTGGCTAGCCACTCCTCAGAGGAGGTCATGTTAACCAGATTCATATGTTCCTCAGAGCTTTCCTTCTATCTCTTATCAATCTTTCCAGTCAAGGTCAGCATTTTCCACCATATCTTGCTGGGAAAAGACTTAGTAATATTCCATCTCCCTCTCCTGAGTTGCTGCATGGGTTACCAGAACCATTTTGAGGTCATCCAAGAGTCATTCACTATGACATCACCAGACTTTTCCAATATCTAGGCCTTCTTTTTTGGTAACTGCTGCAGTTGCTACCTTCTTGTCTTATTAGTATCAGTCTGTCAGTCAGATCTAATAATCCCTCCACCCTACTAGCATTACATGGTTGCTCTCTTTCTTTAAACTAACAGTTTTCCTCCTTGATAGTAACCACCAGGGGTCCTATCGTTACAACAATGGCAGGCACCAGTGACCTTGTAGCCACTGCTACTTGCCACCACCTCAATTATTGAGGTGTTTAACAGGGTCCATTTGGATTTAATATCCCTGTCATACACAGGAATATGAGAGAAGCTCGTCCAGAGCTGGGACTTGAACACATCCGACAGAGATGAATCAGCAAGGCATTCCCAAGACACACTCAGTATAAGTTTGAGATGCCTGACTCTATCCTGCTGCTTTCCTGGCTATCTGACCCAATTACCACCAAATGTTAATTACAGCTCAGCACCTCTATTATTCTGAGTGTCCAGAACATATGGCCACAACACTACAAAGTTGTTCATCAACCTTTGGGCATGATACCTTGGAACCAAGTACAGTTAGAAGCATCCTGGTGTTCAGACATACTGCTTGTCATGAAAAATACGTGGTTGCATGGAGTTCAAAAAAGTTCACCACTCAGGTTCTGATCAAGTAGTTATTCTTTCCAGTCATGCCCCTCCAGATAAGTCTGTCATTTCCTATATATAACATTGAAGAGTATTCATAGAAAGCTTTGGTGTGGTGCTCTATAGGCTATTACCTACTAATTCACTGTTCTACAGCACCACACCAAAGCTTTCTATGAAGGCCAAATTTTCTGAGTAGCAGTTAAGTGCATATGCACAAACAACAGAAAGAATTTTCCTGTCTGGAGTTAATAGATTTGTTGCCTGTGTTTTAGCATGCTTCTGTTAAAATGGTAGCTCTGTAAATCGTAAAGTAAAATGTAACATTAGTACTGTAATAATTGCCTGAAAACAATGACATTAGGTAACTGACTGTCAGACAAACCAGAACAAATATATTCATATACACAATGATTTCTGCCTGCAGCCTAATTTGCTTGTCCAAGAAACTGATGGATTGTTTTATGTTATTCTCAGGCTTAAATATGTCAGTACAAATGGTATTAAGACATTCAGCACTGCTATAGCTGACTACCTACATTATCAACATCTAGACATTTTCCAGTTAGTCATTATTAGAAAAGATCTAGGTTTATTATTACTTTTAGTAGTTATTCTGTCAGCATGACCAGAAAAACAAAACTCAATCAGGCTTAACGAGAAGGTATTTAAACCTGGCAATAAAATACAGAGCTTGTCAAATGTGAATGTATAATGATTTTCACAGTTTTCTTCCTACTGTGATTTATCATGGCTACTGAAATTTTATGACCCCATATAAAGTACTTTGGCACTTCTTAAAAATCTCATGACTTTATTTTTGGATGATGATGACTCATGCTGTTTTTCAAAGCTGTAGTAAGTACTGCAGCTGTCTTACTTCTGCATGAACGAAAATTCAGTGATGTGCAAATCAACCCTGACTTTCATATTTCAAGTGAAACAGCTTCGTATGAAACCATAAAAAGTTTTCTAGATATTGTCATACTTGAATAATGTTTATCAAGTCTGAAAATAAGCTCTACCTGCAGAGATATATCACAACATGAAATAATCTTACTGTCAACAAAACCATTAGAGCTTTCTGTTCTTAAAGGTTGGTTCTTGCAAATTGTACACCTCTGCAAAACCTATAAAGCATTATAACCATTAATATTGTGCAGGTTAACAAAAACTGTTTCTGATGCATACCCCTCTAAAAAGTATATCCCTATATCACTGTTTTCTCTTTTGTTAAATATGTTTTGTTTGTGTTTACTGAGATGTTCTGTTTGGACCACATAATATAACCACTAGAATCTCTGTATTTTTTACCTCATCTACTAGTTCCCATGAATACTTCTTAATTCTGAAGGCATCTAAACATGGCTAAATTGCATCATTTACATGTGTAAACATATGCCCTATAATTTACTTACCTTGTATATTCCTGACAATTTTTGTTGCTTTGGTATTTGCTGTAAACTGCATGGGGGATTCATCATGTCAGATATACTTTGATGCTCAGCTTGTCAAACTGTTTTCCATAGGGGTCACTGCCATGGTTTCTATTTCTGTTCTGGTAGCATTTCACAGTTTTTTTGTCTTCTTGTTTTCTCCACACCCTCCTAATGGGGACTCAGGGCAGCTTGCCCATGCAAAAACTGCTTTTTTGTATTTTTTTTTTATTGTTATTATTATTATAGTTGAAGCTTTAGATTGTTTTGTGTGGTGATTCACTTGGTTTATTTTTATCATAATGTAGTAGAACCCATAGCAGCAGAATGCAAAGGACTGTGGAAGATGAACTTAGAAATTGTAAGTGCCTGCAGTTATTATGGTTTTACTGGGAATGAACAAATACATTTTAATTCATACTTCATATTGCTCTGAAAGTACTAACAATAACAATGCAGAGTTTTAGAAAATGTTTTAACTGAAAATATGGATAAAGTGCCCATAAGTTCTGAGATACAGCTCTAAATAAAAGCCCATGTTTAACCTGTAATTGTGAGTAAAATCTCTTTCACTCAAGTGAGCATCATTGTAGTATTTGAAAAAGTGCACACTGCTTGGAGAACCAGTTGGCGTGCCCATTATAAACAAATCATATCCTAGTAGAAAGAAGTCCAAATGGTGAAGCATTTCCCTGCAGCCAGACCTATTATTGAGATACGCTTACCAGCAATTTTTAATATATTTTAGAAGGCATAGGGCAAAATATTAGAAAAATTACATACATTCTGCCAAACTGCATATTTGAAATGTATAACTACAATCAATCGTAGAGCCGGTAACCATACCTTTCAAATATGCATACTTTCACTACCAAGGGGCAAAATTTGTAACTTGCTTGCTTTTCTGCCCTGTTCCCCAAAGACCAGCGGATGAAGTTAACAGTCAATTAATGTAATGTCATGTGTTACAGTTTCATACCTTTAATTAAAAAGTAAAAAAGCAAGAGAGAATCCGTTATGCATTTACTCTCTTCTCTGTTGTTTCCTTTACACTGCACTGATGTACTGTGCAACAGTGTGGATGTAAGTGCCATACATATGCACAGTATATCAGAAAGGGATGCAGAACATGAAAGAATATTAAACTCCCATTGTACAAAGACATTATTTAACAAAGATTAGTAATTTCTTTCTTAAATAGTGTCATTGTGTAATGGCAATAACCCACTATTGGATGTATCACACAATTTATCCATGACTAGCGTTGTTTAATTACTCGGGCTTCGTCTTCATGATCAAAAAACACCAACAGTGGGTAAATCATGTGATACTCACACCCAGCCATGGATTATTGGTAAATTATATTCTGACATAAATTTACATTCCAAAACTATCGAATCCCAAACAAGCGCTGATGTCCATCTCTATATTTGCCTGTTATATCTGTCTTGCTCCCTCTCTCTGTCTCAGTCATAGAGGTGCAACTTATGTGACTTTCCCTGATGCACTTTTTTTCAGAATTGAAAACTCGCGTTTTCTTATAACTGCTTGGATCTTAATACTCTACAAGATCACTTCAGCTCCTTGAGGATAGAATATTGCTGTGTGCCTTAAAGAAAGCCTTACAGGGAGCTTCATAGTGTGCTGAAAGTATCTGTGTTCTTTGTCAAACATAAACTTATGTCACATATAACTACTTTTTTCTTCAAATATGACAATTCCAGTCAGTAAATAGCGCAGTTCATTAAGACACTGACTATGATTCATGAACAGTTTGAATGCTGCAAAGCACAAATTATTGTGGGTAGTGGCCATGCACAGAATGTAGGGGATTCTCAGACACAGGTGGCCTGGCTGTACAATGGTTGAAATAACTTGGTATGCAGCACGAGCTAATGAATACATGATGTTATGCAAATAAAGAACCCCATATAAATGAGCCACTTGGCCTGTGCACATGCATGAACCCAAAATGGCAGATACATTCAGAACTATATCAAATGGCACTGCTGCGTGGTGGCACATACCCATTCTAAATGGCAAGATTCACGGTGTACATGGCAGGAGCCATTCTAGGTATACCAGCAGTATCACAACAGCAACAGCATGCTTTGGGAATTAGTGTTGGAGCCAGGGTTTGCAATGTCTAGCAGTGTCACCATTCACACCAAAAGATAACACCTGATGAAGAACCAAATGACTGACTAACAGATTGTTGACAATTTCCAAGTGGAAAAGTATACATTAAGGCATCTAAATAGATAGTGTCACCCAAAGTGGACTAGAGAGAGATTCTTGGCATACCCCCTCCTGTGAACACAAAGGTATGTGTAACACTTACCATCTTAGCCACAGAGACCTACTATCATTCTACTGGGGACCCAATAGGGATATGACAGGCATCAGCCTCGGCATCATGCTACAACATGTGGACAGCATATCTGGTTTGTCAAAGCAGCAAATAAGAGAACCAACACCAGATGTGTCTTTTATACCAAAGGCATTTCCCCTCAGTTCCTGAGAGGCATAGATTGTTTCCATAATGCTCACTGGGTCAAGAGGGCCTGTAATTCATTAACAGAAGGGCTCCCCCTCCCTGAACTTCCAAGTAGTTTGTAATATTCGGGGCATTATTTATAATGTGTCAGTTCACATGATTCACTCACTTGACACTCATCGGACCAATACCAGTGGTTCCGCAAGGGGACTTTCTATGGAGTCAACTGGATGGCAGTTGTACACACTTGCCAGACAGGCAGTCCTACAAAAACACAGCTGCCATACATACAAAGAGCAGGTCACATATAATATATTGCATGCTATAAGTGATATTAGACATGATGTAGAGGCCTAGATGATGACCCCAGTACACACTTCCCAGAACATGCAGGAAATGGCCCATGCAGAAACCAGAAATATAGCGGAGCAGATATTCTGCCAATGGAAGTGATGCTTCCCATCTTTAGACATAGCAGGATGGGTGCTTCAGTGTAGTCTGGACATATACAGATACATTTAGTTGTGTATGCCATATGCTGCACCATACCATTTTACAAACAAATGGAGCAGTGAGTGTATATCATGGTAGAACCTGCTACACCATTCATAGCAGCAGCAACAGAAGATCAAGAGTAGAGAAGTCAGGGAAGAACATGAATCCACAAAACCACAGTCAAGGCAGAGGCAGGCATGATACATTTCAGTAATGGTGAAGACGTGGCATCTGATACACAACTATTGGCTATGATGCAAAAAACACAGAGTGCAGTATCACACCCAAGTTATGCAGGGGAGTGTATGGACTGGCCATGCTGTACATCAAACTTCACCATACCCAGACAGGTTGGGGGCAGACATCATCACTTGCAGAAGTGGTAGGGAAACAGTGACAGGTAAATGCAGCATTATACTGTATGGTACAGCTATAGGAGGTGATCACAGTAACCATGTACTCGAGAGATTGTAGTGGCTCAGGGATCACATCTGCTGGTGGTAGTGTCATGCTGCAATGATCTGACAATTACAAGTGTCCACTGTGTTGAATTGCACAGCTGGGGCTTCATCCAGTCCACAAAAGACAAGGGGTAGCACTACAGCACTATGCATGTGCATCCTATGCAGGTGTCCCATGTGTTAAGCCTGAGGAGCAGTGCTGACAATAATGTAGATGATGCTCTCAGCTGGGAGTGTCAGGCCACATGTCTGCAAGCAACACTGATGCTGTCTTACCAGTGCTCTGTGTAGTCTGTCTTGTGGTGGCCTGTGCCCAACCACCACACATCCAGACTTTCTGATGGCCACAGAAGCATGGCCTGCAGAAGCAGACCAGATGGAAGTTACAGTGTGTCTTATGGATGTTTCCATTGAGGCACATTTGTCACAGGGAACCTCAGTAACAGCATGTGCTGCCTGTCCCTAACCCATACATGTCTTTGAGTGGATTAATGGTCTCTTGCAAAAACACAAACCACACTCACTATCTCTATAGAGCAAGGAGTAACATCAATTTCTGCCTGGATATCTGACCTACACATCTGTTGATTCATTTTGATTGCTAAAGCCATTCCAAGGACACTCCTGTGTTCATGGCAGTGCAGCACTCTCATGTATCTATTCCCTGTGGTTGATATGTGCGCCACTGTGGTGTTTTGCATGTCAGGTGCCTTGTGAACTCTTGTAGGACTCTAAGGTAGAGGATGTCTGTCATAAATTGGTGAAGCCATGTGCTCAGTTTGTGCCCCTATAGGGACCTCTATATTGATGGATGTGGGTGACTCCCCTCCCCTTGTAGTTTTGCAGACAGTGCTGCTATATCAAAGGACAAGGCCACATACATATTGACAGCCCTGCTGATGTCAACCTTATATTGTCCTGTTGGGCCCTCCACCAACAGAACCTGTGATAGCATGATCACACATGACACCATTGTCAGTTCACATATATATGCTTCCATAACTCACTGTGGTATGCCTACTGCTGCACATAGAAATACTGCTGTAGAATAAGTCTAATATGTACGTTACTACTTAAGATGTTGCATTTGTAGATCGGAGATACTCAGAAAGACAGATACACAGGTGGCCCTTGGTCAGTTCATCAGTTCTATACTGCTGTGGTGGATGGTATTGTTTAAATAATGAACATTACTAACCTGGTATTTACCTTCCTGACACATGGTGCATGCATGGAGCCAGCATGGCTCCCACATCCAAGTCACTCCCATGCATGAGAGGCTGCTCCCCCTAGCCAGTGTGTGACACTATACATCTAAGTCACTCCCATGCATGAGAGACTGCTCCCCCTAGCCAGTGAGTGACACTAAATATTCCTCGGCCACAGTAACACACTTTTGTGTTGGTAGCTCAGCCCTGTGGTGGACCTGCCTGTTGCAATGTCCCATTATTTTCCTTCGCATGAATTATCATACCAATAATCCTTCTTTGCACCTGTTGTACAGACCTATTATGGCTACTGGCAGCATTTGAGTCTTGCACAAGTTTTTGACAAATATGGTCTCAATAATACTTGTTTGCAGGACCTTTGCCCAAGAGGTGCATGCCTGTTGTGTGGTGGGCCTGTATTAGCACTTCATTCTCTTGGCTAATGAACATTTCAAGGCATTGCTTCCATCAGGTGGCCATGCAAGCACTTTTATACCTGATGCCAAAACATGTCAGTCAGTATATAGCAACAACCTCATAATTTTAGCTGCAGTTACTTCTTTGCACAACTTTACCCTCCCCCTCTTTAAGGTACTGAATTCTTACCTCTACATGTGGGCCTGGAAACCCACATCCCTAGTGGAATGCAACCCCACAATATTCCAAGTTCATAGCTTAATTCCCTCACACACAAGTGCAGTACTGTGCTATGCCAGTGTGATAGGGTCCCAATTACACATAGAGCAAGACATGTTCTTCACTCTCCCTGACATCAGTCACAGGATCTGTTGCTGTTGCTAAGGTACTTTTCCAGGAAGGACTCCTTTTTTAACACTGTGAATCTTTACATATACAGAAGTTTTACTGGAATTCCTCTGTGATATAGTCATATGCTTGAAAGTGGTGCTGTGCAAAATGGTGATGGCAGTAACCATTTGAAATGACAGAACCTACTAGAGTGAGTCCTGAAACATGGAGACTGAATGGCTGACAAAAAACAGACTTACATATATCAAGTCCAAGATGACCCTTTCCCAGAATATTCCCTTTCTCCCATAGTATGGTGAGATCGGAGTAGTGTATATAAGTTTAGGAAGGGCACAGGAGACGTCTCCCCCTGCAAAAAATGAAGTTTAAAGGAGAAGAGTGATGTTCGAGATTCACTTTTCTCCTTGATTTCTGAGCTTTTTTTCAGTCTGTCAGTATTTGGTGTTATGAGTGCTGATAATTCAATAGGGAGATGGTGACAGCATGTTGTAGCCTGCTGAAAAGGTGCAGGTAGTGCAGCGATTATACTAAAGAAGGGAAGCAGTGCCATTGTCTGTGAATTACTTCCTGTGCACAGTGTGTTATCCACACATATTGAGATGAGCTGTGCACCTCATGGTGAGCATAAAGCATTTGACTTGTATGCTCATGCATACAACATGCAAAGCACTGCAGTGCAGTACAATGTGAGCAGCACATGACTCGCAGATGTGCATCCTTCTGCATAGGTCTGTCTTTTTGCTCTTCAGGTGGACTTGCTGAGTGATCAGCATGTGTGAAGAGCAATGTTCCTACATGATGTACCAGTAAGAACAGGACTGGATTTTTTTTTTTTTGTTCTTCATGCACATGGACTCAAACAGTGCATGCTGGGCCAGCATGATGATCATTTGAAGAAGGTAGACACCTGGTATGGACTGAGCCTGATGTTGATTGATAGCACTGGCATCAGCCATACTGGGGGACAGTGTCACCATTGTTATGATTGCTTTAGGTAGTGCCACCTCAGCCTGCTCCAGCAATGGGAGTCAGAGGCTGAGGACAGAAAGCAAGATATATCAGTTTTTGGGGTACAGCCTTTTATTTTGTTCTATATAAAGTATTCTACATGTATTCCTAACAGCACAAGTTTTGTTTTATAGGTGCAGAGGAACACTTAATTAACATGGTTGGGTGCCACAGAAGGTGGAAGCTTCACTCCAGGCTGTGGGGTCTGTATGTGCTCTACACCAGTCCATCATACAACTCATACTGTGTGAAATATAAGTATGGTAATATTTTCCAATAGTGTCTTCCTTCTGCAAGTCCAGTTATGGGAGAGGAGTGGGAGAGGCTGCAGTCACTTTGATCTCCACCAGCTACTGCCTCTAGTGTTGTGGAGGAATTACTGGGTTCCATTCCATATTTGTCATCTCCTGAGGGTGTACTTGAGAAATTACCATGGTTGTGGGGCCTGGTCACTGTTCGGGTGACTAGTGCAGTCACATGACTAGAAGGCACATCCCACTGGACCTCCAAAGGAGCAATTAGTCCATAACATCAGCCACCCAGGTGTGTGGCCAATTAGAGAGATGAAATCAGCAAGAAAAGAAGAGTAGTAGCACTGTATTGCTGAAACTGAATTTATCCTCAAGTCTTGGTGAGTACCCTCATGTGATCTCACCAAGTCATCCCTGACAAACAGATTGTATTTTATATATCATGTACTATTGAGAAAGGTAGATTAAGAAATAAAAAAGAAGACTGGATGCACAGGTCCCAGAATAATAAAGGCCGCTCCTGATGTACACAATGATGCCAGGACTAAAAAAAAGAAGTGCTGAACCCTCAGTGCATGAAAAAAAATCTACAATAGGGTTAAGTCAGATTCATGAAGAGGATGGCCCTTCTGTGGCACAAGTAAGTAGTCCACAAAAAACACAAAAACTAACAGGCCAAAAAAGAGGCATAGGGATGACAAAGTGGTCTGTTGAGAAAAAGGAAGAAATGATGTAGTGTTATAATTATATAAGAAGCCCAAAGTTTCCAGATCAAGAATATTTAGAAAGATTTAGAGAGAAATCAGTAGCAGGCTCAGATGAGGACACAACAGATATGATAAAGGTGTTGGGTGACATAAGGGAGAAATGGCTCCTGAGGCTACTCATAGTTTGGAGAGAAAGGCTTATCCCAGATGGCTGGAAAATAAGGATACTAGTGCCAGTGCTCAAGAACAAAAGGGACATTTACAACTGTGAGTAGTACAGAGGTATCAAACTCCTGTCACATTGCATGAAAGTTCTGGAGAGGGTGATAAATGAAAATGCAGAGTTGTAGAAAGTAAGATGGGAGATGAACAGTTAGGATTCAGATCAGAATGCAGCAAAATTGACTCAATGTTTGGAGTGAGACAGTTATGTAAGAAGATGGGAGAAATGAAGAAAGTGTCCAACAGAGCAGTCCTACACTTGGAGAAAGTATATGACAATGTACCAAGAAAGGCTGATTTGGGTAGTCCTGCTGAGTTTCAAAGTCCCAGAAATATTGGTAGAATTAGTGCAAGCTATGTACAAGGACTCAATGACTCAAGTACGAACAGTGTTTCATCCTCATAGAGGAGTTCCCAATGAGAATGGGTGTGCATCAGGGCTCAGCTCTGGTCCACTGTTATTCATAGTGGTGATAGACTACATTAGCAAACAGATCAGAGGGAACAGATCAACAAAGTTGCTCTATGCATATGACATGGCATTACAGGCAGACTCTGAGCAAGAACTTTAGCAAAGGATAAGTGAATGGAATGCAAAACTTAAAGCACATGGGATGAAACTGAGTACAGATAAGACAGTTGTAATGGCAGAAAATGGGGAAATCAGAAGACCCTGAGAAATGATACAGGAGGGAAAACAGTAGAACAGGTTAACAGCTTGAAGTATCTGGCAGGGGGATGAAGAGAGGGGAAGTCTGAATGAGAAGGTCAAAGCTAGAATCATAGGAGATGCAGCAAACTAGCAGAGAGTGTTAGGTGTAGTGTAAGGCAGAATAATGTCAAAGAAGCTGAAAAATAAGATGTACAAAACAGTGGTGCAAGCAGTACTGCTATATGGCACAGAAACCTGGGCAGTAAAAAAAGAGCAGTTCAGGAAACTTGAGGTGATGGAGACAAAGTGCCTGGGATGGGTGGTAGGATGCACACTGTGACACAGACAAAGAAATGAGAACTTAAGAGCAGAAGCCAAAGTAGCTCCAATTGCAGAAAAGGTCAACGAGAACAGATTACAGTGGATCGGGCACATGTGCAGAAAAGCAAAGAGAATCTGGTGAAGAAGATTTGCACCAGATAGGAAGAAGGCAAGAGGGAACAAGGGCATCCAACAAAAAAGGTGGATGGGTTTTGTAAGGGAAGACCTGCAACAGTCAGACATGAGCGTCGAAGAAGTTAGGAGAATAGTATTGAATAGAGATGGCAGCATTTAACAGGGTACCCTGACCACATGTAGAAAATGTGAAAAAGGGAAGGTTGATGATGATGATGATGATAAAACAGAAATTAGTGGAAAGAAAAATAAATGAAATTGTTTCGTCAATGAAACAAGTCATAGTCATTCAGAATCGCCAATTAGCTGAAACACCCGATGTTCATAAGGGTCATTTGCATATATCCCATGTGCCTCTGATACAAGAGGTTTGGGGGGTCACTCAGTGGAAGTTCTAGCTTTGCTGGAGTTTTCGTTTTGTTTTTACTGATTGGTTTTCAAGTGACCTTCTCACTCATTGTTTTAGTTTGTTGTTTGGGATATTTTTTGCAGGTGACCCTAATGATAATGGACATCAGCTGGGTATAACAGCCCTGTGTTTCTAATCCTTAGTCAAACACTCTGCTTGTGCTGTGTCAATGAGGTCATAACAAGGCTTATGCATATCCATAGCTATTGTCCATTAAAATGGTTAAACAAGTCATGGGCATTCAGAATCACTAATTAGCTGAAACACAATGTTCATAAGGGTCATTTTCATATATTCCATGTGCCTCTGATACAAGAGGTTTGGGAGGTCACTCAATGGAAGTTCTAGCTTTGCTGGAGTTTTCATTTTATTTTTACTGATTGGTTTTTCAGTGACCTCACTTATTGTTACAGATAAGATTGTAGACATAATGCTACTGCTAGAATTATGAAAGAAATCTAATCAAAGAAGTCTGCGTATAGTATTCTAAATATCAGCTTTTACAGATATAATAGTAAAAATTAAATTCTACTGATAAAATTCAAAACACAGAATTCTACAGGCATAATTCTAAACACGGAATTCTTAGGATATAATTATGCATCTAGAAATATAAATACACAGTCCTTAAGATGGCATTCTAAACACAGAATTCTAATAATAATAAGCAATGAATTCCACAGAGAGAACTTTGAGACAGAATTTTAAACATAAATACAGACATTTGCAGATATAATTGTAAATGTTGAGTACTATAGTTGAAATTCTGAACACAGAAATTCAACCAAAGAATTCTAAACAAAAAAAACTGCATGTAGAATCATAAGAAAAGAATTCTAAAGAAAAAAACATCTAATTCCCCAAATTTCAGGAATAGAATTCTACACAAGTTTTCTACACATACTTGTGCTAATAGTTTGTGACACACGTGCTTGCTGTCACTTGCTCTAAGTGCCCTAACTCCCACTAGCCCCTAATTCTAGTTAATTATGTAGCACTCTCACCACCCAATACAGATGAACTGCATAGCCATATAGAGCCCCAACTCTAACAATAAAACTCCTACAGGTTCCTAATTCATAGCATGCCTCTCCCATGTTATATCCCTAAAGTCCTCAGTCATTCTCCACCCTAAAACTTCACTTGAACTCAACCATAAACTCACTTCCTTCTCCCTAAAGTCTGAGTTCTAACCTTAACCTCCCCTTCCACTCACTAACCATAAAGTCACCAATTATTTCCAATCACTAAACTCTCCTTCCACTTCCCAATAATAAAAGTCACTCCTAAACCTAAATACTACTCCCAGTCAATTCCTGAAGCAATAATCTATATCCCTGCCCTCTTTAACTCTCTCCTTCCCTGTGGCTGTCACACTTACCTTGCTCAAACTTGGCTACTGTGTTAATCCAAATATGTAATCAAGTTCAAGTGCAAGTGGCAGCCCATGTGAGCTATATGATGCTCAAATCCCTGGCTATGAGAAAATGACCTTCTTGCACCTGGAACTTGAATGCTTTTAGTAGGTCCAAATTCTACAGACAGAATTCTACAGATATAATTCTAAGGATAGAATGGAACAAGAAGTATCTCTGTGTATACTCATAGTGGTATAGAGTGCTACTTTGTAAGGCAGCTGCTAACTGCATAGTTTGCCTTAAAAAGTAACTACAGTCGCTACATGGAAAGCATGATGTACAGTACTCAGTTGCTTTGCACAGTAGTGCTAATTCACAGCTGGCATGAATGACTGTGATTCATGAAAGAATTACAGCCATTCAATATGTAGACAGGCTGGGATCATTGTTGCATTAAATTCTACAGTTAGAATACTAAGTACAGAATTGTTTGGGAGTCCATTGCATGTTTAAGACACAGTAGTGCCAGTTTTGAAACTCACAGAAATTAAATGTGTTTGGGGAAATATATATGAAATCTAATTTTACTGCATCTTGGAAAGTTGTCTTTTCCAAGACACAATGACCTAAGACTTAATATAAGTAGTAGGGGTGTGGGTAGTACAATCCCCATCAATGATGCAGCAGGCTTATCCTTGCAAAAACACTTTTAATGTGCAACAAGGTTAAGATTTGGCTGTTATTTGCATAGAATCACAGTTCATTTTTCAGTTACAGGACTTTCATTGTAGAAATTCAAACTTCTAATAGGGTACCAAATTTATAGATATTTTTCTAAACATTGAATCCAGCAGATATAACACTACAAATAGAATTTTGTAGACTAAATTCTAACTAAAGAAATTTAAACACAGAATTATAATTATATATATATATTTTTGCATTTAGAAATATAAATATAGGATTCTAAAGTTATAATACTACAGAAAGGAATATAAGCAAACAATTCTGCACACATAGTTTAACAGGTAAAATGTTATCAAACTACTTTGTAGAAGGGAATTTTAGCACATTACTAGGTGCACAAAATACTGAAGGAAAAAACAGAATTCTAGAGCTACACTTCTAAACTAAACATAGAGATGCAGTAATAATTCTAAATACAGAATTCTACAGATAGAATGTTTATCTTAGAGACTCTCACAGAACTCTACATACAGATGGAATTTTACAGACAGAATTATAAACATAGAATTTTAAAATAGAATTCTAAACACTGAATTCAAATATAATCCTAAACTGAATTCTAAAAACTGAATTCTGCAGCAACATAGAATTTGCCATATAGAAATGTACAGATCAATTTAATTCAAAACAGAATTCTACAAATACAAGTTTAACACAGAATTAAAAAGAAACTTAAAATAGTACTCTGACAATTCTAAGCATACAATTCTACATATAGAACTTTAAACTGAATTTTTACATGCAGAATTTTATAGGTAGAATATTTAAATACAAAGTCCTAGAAATTTCATAGTTTTAAACACATACTTTTACTGTTAGAATTCTGCAGAGCATTACTCTTAATATGTTCTCACTGGAATAAGGGATAAAATCAAAAATTTAAATGGCTTGTTTTCTCTGCCATGGCAGGAAGAGAAGACCCTGTAGTCAACAACTTTCAGAACCCTGATACTAATGTGGTTGAACAACAAGAGAGCATTTCAGTTTCTAGGAGTGAAATTTCTAAAGTGATTGAATTACTTTCACAGATCGAGAGTACACAAGGTTCAATAGTGTTTCCCATTTCCTCCTCTTCATTTATTGCCTGGAAACCAGTTGCAGTATCTGAATCAGAGTTTTAACCAATCATCAACATTTTCTGGGAGTTGTGGGCAAGCCAGTTTTGAAGTGTCATCACAACCAGGAAGTTTAGGCGAGATTCAATCCTCTCAGGTTAATGGGGGTGTTTTTCATTCTCCTTTGGATGTTGTTAAGTGAGATTTTGGAACTATCAGTGAACCCTTTAACTTGGACATTTGGGCTGGTAAGACATGCAACTTTGTTGACTTGAAAGAACATTCTAATGAAACTTATTCTGATATGGTATGCTTATTCAAAAACAAGATCGAAACTAATTTCTTAATTAAATGTATTAAAGTAAGAAGGGTGCCAAATGGATTGCACTTTACAAAATATCAAGTAGCGATGATGAGCAAACTTGACCAAGACCAAAACCAAAAAGATTTGCCTGCCCTGGAAATCCAAATGAAGGGTAAAGCCAAAATATTTAAAAAATACTCCTTTATTCAAAGCGAGTGGGAAATAGTAACAGCTGATGTAGTCCCAAGCACAAAATAACGCCACAGCAATGCATACGTTTTCGACTCAGTACATACAAGTCTTCTTCAGAAATCAAAACACAGATCTTTGTTCAAATAATGCCTTATATATCAGCAGCACCTGTTCAAAATAAATTAATTAACCAATGAAATCTTCTCCAATGCTAATTAATCTAATTAAACAGTGAAAATGCATTCCTTAGTAAACCAACACAATTCATATATTTATTTAACTTATTTATAATAAATAACAAGATAAAAAAAATGTTTATATTAGTGTATGAATATATACAATAAAATACTATAAAATATAATTTAAATACCATTTGTACTTTAATTAAAACATGTTTTAATTCATACTAAAGAATATATATGTGTTGAGTGTAATCCAATAGTGCCCTCTTGTGGTAAGTTTGCAAAATTTACAAAATTTCAAAGCTTGGCAGCTCTAAGTTTCAACACAGAGGAAATAGAAAGCATATCATTAAGTCCTGGAAATTTAGTGGAATCCAAAATTATTTGCCACAATAATTCTTTATATTGTAATTTTGCCTCCCACATACCACCCCTAATTTCTTTCGGGACAATTTCCAGGACAAAAAAACTAAAAGTAGCTTGTGTGCATTTTTAAAAATGCCTGTATAATGCATTTTTATTATTTTGTCTAGTTATTTCATATGTATGTTCATAAATACGATTTCTCAACTTCCTTTCGGTCTTTCCAACATAAAATGCACCACAAACATTACAAGTAGCAATATAAACAACACCTTGGGTGTTACAATTAGAAAAGGTGTTGCTACCAAGATTTTTGTCTCTTGAGGGGATGACAATATGTGTTTGGTTAGCGACATAGGGACATTGTGCACAAAATCCACATTTAAAAGTTCCAAACCTTTTTGATGAACCATTTGTTTTGTTAGGTCCATTAAACTCAAATAATTGTTTGAAATTATTATCTTTCCTAAAAATAAATTTTAGTGTTTTTTTCTTCTTAAAAATCTCCAAATCAGAGAATTCAATGAACTTGTTCCATTCCCTTGTAACAACCTCCCTTATGACACCTGCATCGCCAGAATAATCAAAAACAAATGCTTTGTTAAAGTTGTTGATAATGTTGTCAGATGAACCTGACTGAGTACAATAGGTCATAGTTTGTCCTAAAATAGGAAAAAATCGGTCACATCTGTGTTCAACAACTACATTTAGCATCTGTTGTAATAAGCTTTCAGGATATCCTCTTTCCCTAAACATACCTAAAACAATATTGCTTTCTTCCAAAAAATCGTTGTCACTAGATGTCATTCTACTAATACGGACTAACTGTCCTTTAACTAAATTTTTCTTTTGAAAGAATGGGTGAGCACTTTTAAAATGCAAATATGAATTAGAAAAGGTTGCCTTATGAAAAATTTTTGATGAGAAACCAGTATTAAATTTAATAAGAGTAACATCCAAATATGTTAACTGACTGGGGTTATAATCGTAGGTAAAATCCAGAAATGTAGTGGTACTTTTAATATACTCCAAAAATTCCTTAAAGTTTTCAAAGGTTCCTTTCCAAAAAATAACTATATCTTCCAGGAACCTTTTGTATAAGCACCAATATTGTGCAAAAGGGCTTTCAAGGACGTACAGTTGTTCCCACCTAGATAAAATAATGTTCGCATAGGTCGGTGCACATTTGGCACCCATGGCAACTCCCCTAGTTTGTCTAAAAAATTCCCCCTCAAAGAACATGTAGTTGTTTTTAAGTATGGTTTCCATGAACAGTAAACAGTTGTTAAAAACATCTTGAGAAAAAAGCCTACTGTGCCTCATACTATCTTCCAACCATTGAAGGCCTATATCATGTGGAATGCAACCAAATAGGTCCACCACATCCAACATAACAAACACTAGTTCTGGAGGGTATAGATTGTGCTCAACACTTCGAAGAAAATCCCAAGAGTCCTTCATTGAAGTAACACCCTGATTAGAAAGATGTTTAAGTTTTTCATCTACGTATTTTGCAAGGGGTGTGGTGACGGAACCTTCGGAAGAAACAATAACTCTTAGGGGTGGGTCACTCTGATCTTTATGTACCTTTGGTATACCAAATACTGAAGGAACTCTAGGGTGCTTGAGCAAAAAATTAAAACTCGCCTGGTCAATGGAACCTTCCAAAAGTAGATCATTCAACAATAAACTAATTTTTGAGTTGGATATATTAACTTCGTTGATTGAGGCCCTAGAATATTTATTGTTATCTTGTAATAAATCTTTCATTTTAGACTCATAAATAATGTGGTCCATCAACACAGTCCCACCACCCTTATCTGGGTGCATAATCCTAATGTTATTGTTGTTCCTCAATTCGTTAAACACTTTCCTCTCTTCACAGGATAAGTTGGAAAAAATCTTATGTTGATTTATAGTGTTTCTAACTTCCCTTTCCATAACACATTCGAGATTTTTCAACTGTGGGTGCAGTGGTGGATTAAAGATACTTTTTTTCTTTAGGGGGTTGCTATCTAAAAGGCCCTGTTTATTTTCTTGAAAAATTAGCGCCAAATTCATTTTCCTTAAAAACATTTTTATATCAACAATAACTTTGGGTAAACAGGCTTTACGCAAAGGGATGAATTTAAACCCCTTTGAAAACAATTCAAAGTGTGTAGCAGTCAGTTCTAAATTAGTGTAATTGAAAATGTTGTAACCCTTACAATGAAAAGTATGCCCATATTGGACAATAGATGAATCATAGTTAACATTCATCTCTGGTTCCATCTGTGATTGTAAGGATGGTAACGGACAGGATTCTGGTTGCGAATCCTGTCCGACCTCCTTAAAGGGGGTGTTTGTACTAGTGGGGAGTGGATATCTTGTCCTTCAAGATCATGGTGTCTGTCTTCATCTATATCATTAAAAGCATACGCATGACTTTTCTCTGGACCTCTATTGTTTAGACGTCCAGAAGAATAAAAAGGTTTTGATAGTGGTATGCATTGTTTTCCCTATATTCTTTTAAATCCCTCTCAAGTTTACTTTCTTTCCTTTTTATGTTGTTAATACACTTAGTTTCAATATCAGAAAAAATATCAAAATAAAATTTATTTTCGGTTTCAATAGTAAAAATTAAATCATTAGTAATGTTCTTATTAATACTTTCTATCTTTTCCAAAAGAGAGGTCCTAATACGTTCATTTTCCTTGATAATAGCTGCCACCACGTCTAAACCACATTTATCAAAGATTATGGTTAAATTAAAATAAAATTCTGAACCATGAATTGCATTATTAGGAAACTTTACAATACGAAGCCCCTTTGGTACAATTTGCTTCTCAAGACAAGTCCTGAGAAACGAACAGTCACATCCCAAACGCTTATATTTCTCTAGAAGATAGTATAATTCATCACAATTTTCCCTATAGGATTTAACTACTTGCCCCTTTGGTTTGGGAACTATATTCAAATCATTTACAGTAAAATCTTTGTCCAAAAATGCTTTAAAGCGTTGAGGAGAAAAAACGGAAGAAAAGTCACCTTGGTTTGCTGTATGAGTTTCTGTTGGGCCCCCAGCACATTCATTTGTAGAATGGCCACTGGCAGGTTGAAAATTTGACCGCAATAAAGGTGGAAAATCATCAAAATTAGTTCCTATGTTGGGTGGATCCATATCTAAACAGTCGTTCAAGGTGTCACGTAAAGAACTTCCTCTCGTCTGTTTACTGCCAGCTAAACCATCAGAGGAACAACCAGGTCTGCCTCTGCCTATGCTGGAAGCCAATTGAATGATAGAGGAACAAGCCGGAGTCAGTAACTCAACAAGCTGTGATAGTTGACCTATCACCTTGCGTAGTTCACAAGTAGTTTACGAAATATCCCAATAATGTTGAGAAGAACAGTGTATTCCATAACAAACTACTGGAATTGTTCAACAATTTCAGAGTCGAGTTAATGAAACTTATGGTCATGAATTACCAGTGTAAGCTAGGTAAACTGTTGGATGAACTTAAAGCCTTAAATGACAGACTTATGACTGATTTAATACAAACTATTGATGAAACTAGTTATTTCAAAGTTATTAAAGACGTTGATAATGTTTGTGACAGTATTTATAAAAGGAAAGTAGGCAAAATGGTTTTCATTTTGTCCCTAGTAAGTCTCTTTGACTTGTTGACACATTGGTTGACTTAAAAATGTTTTTGCATAAAGTCAACCTTAGTATTACGTTACAAAAAACTAAAACCAAATCTGTTGCAGAATATTTGAGAAGGAAAAGTACTGTGAATCCGTCTTTACATCCCAGTTTAAGAATTTTTGAAGAACTGGTTGAAACTGATTTCAGAAAAAGGTAGGAGTTCAAATTTGTCTGAAAAAGAATGGACCTTAATATGAAAAAATAGCAGGTTTTGGTTACCGGATTATGAAGCTGGATGGGGGGGTAGCTCTACTGAAGAATATGGTGTATGTTTCCCTTATGTTAAACATATTAAGTGATAATCAGAGATATGAATTAGTCTCCAAAAATGAGATTAATATAGCTTATTCTAAAATTGATTATTAAATTAAAGATAATTTTTTCAGGGGAGTATTGATAAAAAGTTAGTTGATTTTTTTTGGTGGTGAACAACCCCCATAGACCCCCCATTTTCAGTATACCAAAAGTCCACAAAAAATATTGAAAAGCCCCCTTTACATCTGATTGTGGCAGAAGCTGTGTCCAAAACCGAACCACTAACTATTTTGATGAAAAATTAAAGAAGTTTGTTTCTTCAATTAAACATATTACTGGGTATTCATGGAATTTCCTTAGTAATATTTCAGTTGAACTATTCAATGAGAACTTGATTATTATTACCATTGATGTTATAGATTTGTTTTCTTGTACACCCCATACAGAAGGTATTGATTGGTTCCAACAGGTCCTGATAGAATGTGATTATTTATCCAACAATGAGGTTAATCTGATCTTAGAGTTAATGGAAAATATACTGAAAAACAACTTTATTTATTTTAAAGGGGACTACTTTAGGCAAACTCAAGGGGTTGCTATGGGCATTTGTTGCTCCCCACTTTTTTCCAATTTAGTCCTTTATTATTTGTGAGCGAAGGTTTGTGTTGTCCTCCTAATATTCCTCGATTATTTTTTACACACATTTTTTTCGACGACATTCATCTGTTCTGGAAAGGGACAGAGGAAGAATTAAAAGAATTTAGGGGTTACATTGAAAGCAGTATTTCTTTTTTGAGATTTACTGGCACTCACTCTAAATAGGCCATTAATTATTTAGATGTTTGTATATACAAAGATTGGAGATTGAAGAGATTTCAATCAAGGATTTACCATAAGTATACATTTTCTAATTCATATTTACATTTTTGTAGTGAGCACCCTTTTTATTCTGCTGCACTTATTGCTGCTTGGTAGTAGCCTAATTAAATTGTAACTGTTATTCTAAGTGTTTTGGTTTAAGCACGTGGGCTTTATACCAGTTGTTTTACATTAAGAAAGTTTGTGGTCTGCACTGTTGTGGCAGGACAGGTAGCTTACATCCTTCTAAGCTGGGAATTGCTGATTGAAAGCTCAGTGTCTGCTATTCTAAAATTGTATTAGTTCTGGTTTAAGCACTTGGGCTTCAGGCCAGTTATTCTACATTAAGAAGGTTTGTGGTCTGCACTCTTGTGGGAGGAGAGGCTGGATTCTACCTTTCTGAGCTGGAAATTTCTGGTCACAGGCTTATTGTGCCTGCTTATTCGAACTGTTTCTTTCTGAAATTGGTGTGGCTTGTTGCTGTAGCATAGGACCAAATTCAGGCCTGCTGAATCTAGATTTGTTTGTATAACTTGAGCACTGATCCAGGCCATCTTTTTTGGAGAAGGTTCCCCTGCACCCTAGTAGCGGGAGTGTGCAGTTAGAACTTGTCTGAGTGACGACTGCTGGAACAGGGCTCAGTTTTGAGTTTTTTTCTGGTTAATTGGGTAACTTGTTAAATCAGATTGTTCATTTTCTATTGTTTTATGTGTGTGTATATATATATATATATATATATATATATATATATATATATATATATATATATATATATTTGCACTTTATTCATCTGTTTTTACTGTATTTGTGTTTCTTCCTACTTTATTACTAGGGGCATTGACTACAACTCTGAACTGAGATATATAATAATAAGCATCTTTTTCTGTGAATTGAAAGTGTTTTTTTTATTGTATCTGCTTTATTTTCTGGAAAAAAAAAAAAAAAATATATATATATATATATATATATATATATATATATATATATACTTGTTTCCCGCCTTTCTAAGCTAGTATAGTCCAGTTTTCAGGTTAGTGCTGAATTCAGGGCTGTGTTACAAATCTCTGTGTTTGCCCATACCTTACTCAGATAGAAGGAAGTTTCTCTGTTCACCTGTGAGAGAGGGGAGCTTTGAGCAGCCTATCTGTCCCTGGAGGAGTGGTTTCAGCCCAGAAAGTAGTAGTATATTGATGATTTTGGGCTAATTTCTATCTCTTTCATTTCCCTGCTATAAAAACTGCATTTGCCTGGTTTTGCGCGCCAGGCAACACGTTAGCTAGGGTATAACTATTCTCGACTCCACAAAGTCTCCTCTTCAATTTTTCCCTTGGAACTAGACAAACTTTCAACTTAAGCACTCAAGCCATTCATTTCTCAGCCCAGCACTTGCTCAAAACTCATAGCAAGCACTTATAAACCCTAGCACTACAGAAGGACAAGCCTCTCTATTCGACCTTACCAGCCATTCAGTAAAACAGTTTATTGTACCTATCCAGGCATGTCCAAAGGGCAGTTTCAGGTGTACTCTCCAGTCCAACTGGTGAATCTGGGCATTTTGAGGCAATGTTACAACTGCCTCATGTACGCAGACAGCCCTCTCCTCCTACCACCAAACACTAATACATGCGAGAGATGCAATTATACAGCCAAACTAGAGGCTGAGCTCTCTCAATCCAAGACAGGATCAGACTGTCAAGAGGAGAAGGGAAATACTGGCATCACACCACCAGTCTCACATAGACCCATTAAACCAGCACCGGCAAAAAACACACATAAATACACAAAAACATACTCAGAGGCTCTAAATAAAAATCTGCAAAAGCAACAAACCCCTGCAAAGCAGATATCCATACAACCTCCAGCCCCAACGCAAACCATGAAACACATATTTCACAAAACCAGTGTGCCACACAATCACAGTCCTCAAGGCAAAAATAACATACCCAACATACTAGTAATAGGTGACTCTATAGTCAGGCACACTGACGTTCCACTCACTAGGTTGAATAAGGAGAAGGTTACAGTTAGCTGCCTGTTGCGTACCAGGATCCGCCACATAACACAAGCACTCAGGTCACTCCAGAACAAGTACAAATATGACTCTGTCATTGTCCATGTTGGTGTGAATGACCTGAGCTGTACCTCCTTGGACTACATGAAAAGAGACATGGAAGAGCTCTCTGATCATGATCCCAGGCCGCTATGACCCTGACCCTGAGTAGCATCCTGCCCTCACCAAGAATGATATGACGGTATAAAGAAAAAATTATCAATTTCAACAACTGGCTAAGTTTCTGGTGTCATTCAAAGGGGATCCAGTGTCTGTCTACTTGGGATGACATTCTCAACAAGCCACTCTGCTTCGCTAGAGATGGCTTGCACCTGTCACCCTCAGGCTTTTGAATGCTGGCCAAGGCTCTTGCCACCCCCATAGTGCCTTTTTTAGGCAAGGCTTAAAATACAAACCCACTGCCATAAATAGCACAAGTAACAAAAATCTGAGGGTAATACTACTCAATGCCAGAAGTCTAAACCTCAAAATGCACACACTCGAGGCACTCCTCAGTATGGAGAAAATCGCTATATGTGCAGTAACAGAAACCTGGTTTAAGGCTCCAGAGAGCACCCCACACTACCAGGCTACAACTCATACCGTACATTTTGGCCACAGAACCCAGACCGAAATACAAAAGGTGGGGGAGTATTCATATTCATCAAGGATACCCACACCTCCAGGTTAGTGGCACAGCATGATGCTTTAGAGATTATCCATGTGCAACTAACAACAGGCAAAACTGCAGTTCAAATTGTAGCTTGCTACCGATCACCCACCATGTCCCAGGACCCCCATTCCGCATTTCTGGAAACACTGGGTAACATAAAGGTCCTACCAAACACCCTAATATTGGGTGATTTTAACTACCCAAACATTAACTGGGAGAACTACTCAAGTACTAACTCCCTTGCCCAACATTTCCTACAATTTATAAACTCAAACACCCTGGAACAACTGGTCAACACTCCCACCAGAGGTGACAACATATTGGACCTGGTCATCACCAACATGGGTGACCAGTGTTCCACACCAGAGGTCAATCCCTCGCTGGTTAGATCTCACCATAAACAAATCACTTTGGATATCCACATTCCACCTCCACCCCTGGACAAGGAAATCACCATGAAAAACTTTTTAAAAGCAAACTTCATGTTACTTAAGACGGAGGTGGAAAGTTTCAAAGCCCCCATGCTAAAGGATAACGCTGTCCAAGCTGCAAAATCTTTTACTAATGCATTCTATGGGCAACTACAAGAATGCATGGATCATGCTATCCCAAGCAAAACCAAGACTCACTCCAGCCACATGCTCTAGGGATCTAAACCTCACCACAATAGTAAATAGGATGGGTTGGAGGGATAGATTCCTGTCCCAGAGACTTCCCATGCTTTGGAACAAGATTCCAATCTACATTAGGCAGAGCTCCTCGCTAGCAATCTTAAAGAGAAACCTTGATGAGTGGATGGGAAACAGAAAGTTTACCCTGGGGATTACTTCAGTGGCTCTGCTGGACAGAGGCACAGGGAACTAATCTAAGGGGGGCAGCGAAAGCCAACACATTCTGGCTAGGCTTATAAATGCCTTCAGGCAGATAGCCTAGTACCTACCTATGAACCTATGAACCTAAATATTAGTGAACTTTATTTAGAGGCTTGGGACATTATTTTTAAATCAAAGGGGCATTTTAGTTGTGTTAATAAGGGGGTTGTTTACTTGGTGAAATGTATTTCCTGTATTGGTTTCTATATAGGGAAAACAGAAAGGACTATTAGGAAAAGAGTTTATGAACATATGTATGACCTGATGCACTGCAAAAACTCCAATGCACTATACAGACATTCTAAAGAATGCCCTAACAGTAAGTTTACTTTTTTATTGTGGAACAAGTTTTACAGGACCCCAGGGGTGGGCCACTGGGAAGCAATGTTGGAATATCAACAGTTGCTTTGGCAATTTAGATTGGGCATGGGTAGAGCCCTGGGGTGAAATGATAATATAAGTATAGTTTTCTTAAATTGAGGGCTGCTAAGTTATAAAACAAGTCCCTTGTTTAGAATACACATACAAAAGCCACTTTGACTTTTTTTTTAATTGCGTTTTTACTTAGTTTCCACTTAATTTTTATTTTTCACTTTTCTCTTTTTATTTTTACTTCTAGTTAAAAAGAGTTTTTTTTAAATAAGTAAACTAGATTTTTAATTGCTTTTATTCAAATGGAAACACATTTGGACTGGGTTACTTGACATCATGTGAAGCTTTTTAATTGTTCTGATTATTTAACAGCTGATTGGTTGACTTGGGTTTTATATATTGATGCAATTGAATTGTAACTTTGTTCTGATGAAGTCTGAGATTGATTGGATGAAAGTGCTTAAACTATTTTGTCATTTTTAAATAAATTCAGGTTTTATTCTCATTGGTGGTGAAATCTTTTTACTGTTTTTTTGGGATTACGTTGAACTGACAAAATCAAAAATAGTGAGAGGAATGGATCTAAATAATGGATACTTTTTAAATATTGATGTTGCTGTCATAAAAATAAAATAAATAAAATAAAAAGGGTTTGAGGACATGAAATCTATTTTATTTTCTGAAGTAAAACAATCTGGAATACTACAGATGGAGTTTTAAACATATAATTCAACACAAAGTAATGTAAATACAGAGTTATGCATGTAAGATTTTAAGTATAGAATTCTAGGCATATAGTTTTTATTTTAGCTTTTTCAGTTCCACCTGATATACCTTGCTCAAGTGTCTCCTTTTCTTATTTCCAGTTATAGTGCATGTGTAAAAGCAAGGCCATCCATGCAACTTCCCTGCCCACACATACTGAGCCAACAGGAAAACATCCCAAGCAAAAAGCAAAGGTGCCTGCAGACAAACAAGCTACCAGTGAAATACCAGCAATGTCACTACAATATTATTAGTATCTATGTAGCACAGTTCATATGTTCATAGGTAGGTACTAGGCTATCTGCCCTAGGGCATTTATAAGCCTAGCCAGAATGTGTTGGCTTTCGCCACCTTTTTAGACTAGATTCCCGAGCCTCTGTTCAGCAGGGCCATAGAAGTGATCCCAGGAGTAAATTTACGATTTCCCATCCACTCATCAAAATTTCTCTTGAAGAGGGTCAGCGAGGTGCTCTGCTAACATGAACCGGGATTCTATTCCAGAATGAGGGAAGCCTCTGGGATATGAATCTGTCCTTTCAGGATGTCCTATTTATTGTTGTGTTGAGGTTTAAATCCATGGAGCGTGTAGCTCTAATAAATTTGGCTTTCTTGAGGTGGAGCATGTCCATCAATTCCGGGTTAGACATGGCCTTGTATGTCAGGCAGAGATCGCCTCTGAGTAGGCGGTAAGCAACTGAGTACAGCTGGACTTTCTTTAGTCGAGTAGCATAGGGCATCTGTTTGAGGCCCAAGATCCTCTTGGTGAGGTACTTTTGAGGTCTCTCCAGCTGTTGCATGTGTCGGGTAAGATACATCCCAAATGGGGCATTGTACTCAATTAAGGGTCTGATGAGCGATGAGAAGAGGGGCACAATGACCTCTCTTGATCTAGATGTGAACCCTTTTGTGATTAGGTGAGCTATATAGAAGGTTTTTCTATTTTTTTGGATCCCCAGATTCCTAATTACTTCTTCCATATTTAGTGGATTACCTCCTATGTGGTAGTTTGTGGGCACTTTGTTTTTCCCAAAAGGGATGACTATGCACTTTTTGGCATTTAGCTTAAGGCCATGGTTTTGACACCAGGTATCCGTCTCTGTAAGACCCTTCTGGAGGATGCTTGTGTCAGCCGGAGAGTAGATTATGGCTCCCAGCTTGCAATCATCTGTGAACTTGGTCAGCCACAGTCCTCCCATGCTTGCCTGTACCTCAGAGAAGTATATACCAAACAAGAGGGGTCCCAGGACTGAGCCATGTGGGATGCCACTTGTAACTGGTTTAGAGTCAGACATGGCACTCACAACTCTGACCATGTGAGTTCTATCCTTGAGCCAGTTTGCAACCCATCTTGTGACATATGGGTTGATATTTAAGCTGGTAAGCTTATTTATGATGCCAGAGTGGGGTATTGTGTCAAAGGCCTTTGCGAGGTCCAGGTAGGCTGTGTGGACTACCTTTCCCTCATCTATGGCTTTGGTAGCTATTTCAAAAAAGTCAACTAGGTTTAGGAGGCAAGATCTGCCTTTAACAAAGCCGAATTGTGTGGGGTCCAGTGTCTGGAGGTTCCCAATGTCTTTGTTTATGAGATCCATGATAATGCGCTCCATAGCTTTGCAGACCAGGCCAGTCAAGCTTATGGGGCGATAGTTCCTGGGATCCATTGTGGCACCACCTTTGTGGAGCAGGATTACTGTTGCTGTATGCCATTCTTTGGGTACATAACCTGTGGTAAGGCTGAGTTGGAACAGTGAGTTTATGTGAGGGTTTAGTTCTTTTTGGAGCTCATGTAAGACTCAGCCCAGGATACCATCAGGTCCCATTGATGCTGTGTTTTTTACTTTGGAAAGGGCTGCTTTCACCTGTGTGTCTGTGATGACTGGGGGACTGCATTCTTCTGAGATAGACCCAGACCCTTTTGGGGGGAAGGGGGGTAAAGTTTGCACTGAACCTGTCCGCCAGGATGTTGGCAATATTAGTGGGTTCAGTGTATTTTGTGCCATTTTTCACCAGCTCAGAGCAGCTCTGAGAGTTGCCACCCAGATGCTTGGCATAGCTAAAGAACACCTTGTGATTATCTTTAGAGTCTTTGTTGATTTTTCTTTCGAAGTTAGCCTTCGATGATTTTATGATTGAGCGAAGTTTCTTGCTAATACTGATCAGGGATGCCTTCCCTTTTTGGGATTTTGCCCTATCATGTAATAGTTTCCTCCTTCTATTTTATAGCTTATTTATGGCCAGGGTCCACCAGACTGGTCTCCTGTGTTTGGAGGAGTAAGTCTTGGTTTACTTGGGATGGCATGATCCATGCATTCCTGTAGGTACTCATAGAGTGCATTTGTAAAGAATTCTGCAGTTTGGATAGCATTTTCCATTTGTCCGGGGTTTGAAACTTTCCACCTCAGTCTTGAGAAGTGTGAAGTTTGCTTTTGAGAGATTTTTCACAGTGGTTTCCTTGGCAGGGGGTGGGGTCGGAATGTGGATGTCCATTGTGATTAGTTTGTGGTCTGATCTTACCAACAAGGGGTTTACCTCTGGTGTGGAACAATGATCCCCCATGTTGGTGATGACCAGGTCCAATATGTTGTCCCCTCTTGTGGGAGTGGTGACCAGTTGTTCCATGGCATTTGAGTTTATAAACTCCAGGAACGGTTGGGCAAAGGAGTTGGGACTTGTGTAGTTTTCCCAGTCATTGTTTCGGTAGTTGAAATCCCCCAAAAGCATGGTGTTTGGCGAGACCTTCATATTCTCCAGTGTTCTCAGGAATGCCGAGTGGGGGACCTGAGACAAGGTGGGTGATCTGTAGCAGGCTACAAACTGAAAAGCAGTTTTGCCCACTGTTAGTTGCACCTGGAGGGTCTCTGATGCCTTGTGCAGTGCCACTAACCTGGAGATGTGGGTATCCTTGATGAAGATGGATACTCCCCCGCCTTTAGTATTTTGGTCCGAGTTCTGGGGCTGAAAAGTATGGTATGAGTTGAATCCTGGTAGTGCTGGGGTGCTCTCCAGAGCCTTGAACCAGATTTCTGTTACTGCACAGATATCGATTTTCTCCATACTGAGGAGTGCCTCGAGTGCATGCATCTTGAGGTTTAGACTTCTGGCATTGAGTAGCATTACCCTTAGTTTTTTGTACTGGTATTGTCTATGGAGGTGGTTTTGTCTTTTGAGCCTTGCCTAAAAAAGGCACTATGGGAGTGGCAAGAGCCTTAGCCAGTATTCAAAAACCTAAGGGTGACAGGTGCAAGCCGTCCCTGGTGAAGCAATGTGGCTTGTCAAGCATGTCATCCCAGGCTGACAGACACTGGATCCCCTTTGAATGACACCAATAGCTTAGCCAATTGTTAAAATTGATCATTTTGTCTTTACACTGTGGAATCATTCTTGGTGAGGGCAAGATGCTACTTAGGGTCAGGGTCATACCGGCCTGGGCTACATGATCAGAGAGCTCCTCTATGTCTCTTTTCATGTAGTCAAGGGAGGTACATCTTAGGTCATTCACGCCAACATGGACAATGACAGAGTCATATTTGTACCTGCTGTGGAGTGACCTGAGTGCTTGTGTTATGTGGTGGATCCTGGCACCCAGCAGGCAGCTTACAGTGGCCTTCTCTTTGTTCAGTCTGGTGAGCGGGATGTCAGTGTGCCTGACAATAGAGTCTCCTATCACTAGTATATTAGGTGCATTATTTAGCCTTAAGGGCTGCTTCTGTGTAGCACACTGACTTTGTGAAGTATGTGTTATGTGAAAGTTGTTGTGGAGTAGTGGTTGCTTGGATGTCTGCTTTGGAGGTCTCTGCTGCTTTGGCAGATTTTTGTTTAGAGCCTCCGAGTATGTTTTTGTGAGTTTATGTGTCATGTTTGCTGATGCGATTTGTCTATGTGAGACTGGTTGTATGGTGCGAGTGGTTTCCTTCTCCTCCTGACTGACTGTGTCAGTCTTGGTTTGAGAGAGCTCGGCCTCCAGTTTGGCTGTATAGTTGCATCTCTCACATACATTTGAGTTTGTTGTTATGGAGCTGGAAGTGGGAAACTGTTTCCATAGCCCAACCCCATCCATTTCTTAACTGATTGTCTAGTAACTCTATAGCCACCTAATGTAACCCCCTGCATAGCTCATTTCTGGGCATGTCAGATTACAGACTACCCTTACTTCTTACAGTTCTCAGAGCAACTCTAGTTATTTTATTTTTTCTCTATCTGCTATCACACCCTATAGCCAGACACATAGATTGTTTCTGGCAGTCAATCACCTACTCCCTTTGGTGCAGCCCCACTCTGTTCACCCATGCTAATGCTGGAGCTCACTCCACTCCCCTACCCTGCCCCCATTCCCCACTCACCCCCACTACTCATACATTTATCCCTCCACCCCTGTCACCTGCCACCTAACCACACCCACAATCACACCAAGCACACTCCAGTGTACTACACATCTCACATCCAGCATCAGGCTACACCTACGGTTACCAATTAGCCACTACCAAACACCTCCTACCCCTCTCTAACTTCACGCTATAACTACTCTCCATACACCCTACCCTTCCCGCCCCTCATCCAAAACACTAACTACCCTCTCTTACAACTAAACTACTACCATTATGCCTCACACCCACCAACCCCAATATCTCAGTACCTCCCTACTTCTAGCTTCCTTATTCATACTTCTGTCCCTAGCATCTATAAATACCTATTATCACTACCCACTAACCAAACACAACTACCAAAGGTCCCCCACCCTTCCTTACACCTCTACAATCCAACCTAAACCTACAAAGATATCTTCACCCATACACATTCAATCCAAGATTCTATTCCCCTCAACTATTCACTACAACCCTCACTCCAAAAAACAGCCAAGTCTTATATACCACTCCCTTATAAAACTCTATCTCAGATGTATTACCAACATAGCCACCCAGTTACTATGTGGAGGCGATATTCACCCCAACCCAGGCCCAACAGCAATTTCTATTAATGCACCCAACTCCAACCTCCCACTTAAACATAATCTCTCTGACCTCTTAATGCTCAACCTGAACACTTGCATCATCATGAACAAAATAGAAGAACTGCACTCCACTGTCTCACTTTATAACTCTGACATCATGCTTATTACAGAAACATGGCTTAAGCCTCATATCAAGGATAACTCCATAACCCCACCTGGATATATCATCCTGAGGGCAGATAGAACAAACAAAAGAGATAGCAGTGTTGCCCTACTCTACAAAGCCAACCTAAAACTCCAGCCCCTACAAAATGAATGCCCAAACTCAAAAATGAAGAAACTTTATTTGCCAAACTCCTCCGAAGCCAGAAAAAAAACAAATAAACCTACTCGGGGTCTACATACCCCCCAGGTGACAACCTGCTCACACTAGAGTCAGTACTACACTGAGCTTCCCACACTCTTTCACAAGAAACACTATTACCAGGCAATGTTAACATCGACTGGACCTCAGTCAACTCTCCAACACCCACCAACCATATCAACCTATATAACTTCACCCAACTCATTCAATCACCTACACAAATCAATAAATCCACAAAAAGGGAATCCATATTACACTGAATCCTTACTAACAAGCCCAACACCATCCAACAGTCTGGAACATTGCCCAACTCTCTTAATGACCACAATCCCACATTTATCCATAGACATAAACTCAACCTAGCAACCCTCCCAACCTGCTACAAACCCATTCCCAAAAAAACTTCCCCACAGAACATTTTTTGGAAGCCTTAAAATTCTGCAATTGGTGACCCATCAAAACACTTCCTCTAGACAAAGCTGTTAAATACTTCAACACCACATTTCTAAATATCCTCAACCATTTAGCCCCAATCAGGCAATTAGAATTCATAGCAACCCTGCCTCTTGGCTACAAAAAAAACACTAGGGCCTTACTTAAAGACAGGGATAAAGCTTGGAGAACCTGGCGCCAATACAAACCAACCACAACTAGACAAGCCTTTCATGAACTCAGGAACAAAGCAAAAAACAAATTAAGTTAGACAAACAGAACCACTACATCTCCCTACAAAAGAAGCATAACAAGAACCCTCAAAAATTCTGGGCAGCAGTGAACAAAATCCTCCAGCCCGGAAAAACCACTACACCCTCACCAAACATAGAGGGTACAAACTTAGACATAACCACCATTTTCAGTAATTATTTTACCTCCTCTATACTTAAACTAATTAATGGGACAAATCCCAGCACCCCCCACAACCCCCTAAAGCCCTAACAAACTCCACCCCTTCTCACTCAAACCAGTACTATTATCAACAGTCCAAAAACTCTTAGCTAAATTCAAACCAACCACCCTTGCCACAGACAACCTTCCTTCCGAATAGCTACAGCTAGCATCCAAGGCCATAGCTTACCCTATCTCATTGCTAATGAATAGATCCATCACTGAAAACACAATCCCATCCTTATGGAAAATCTCATTCATCATTCCCCCTTCACAAAGGCGGCTCCTCTTCAGACCTCTGCAACTACTGACCTATCGCAATCCTCTCAACCCTATCAAAGATCTGGGAAAGGTGTATTCATCACCAACTCCTCACCTACCTTCTCTCTAACAACTTACTATCTAACACCCAGCATGATTTCCATACATCACATAGCACCACCACTGCCCTAATTAACTTCACCAACACCATTAACTCCTACAGGAACCAATGCAGTCTGGTCTCTGCTACCTTCCTAGACTTATTGAAAGCATTCGATACTGTCTCCCATGATAAACTCTTAACCTGCCTCTCAGAAATCAATATCAACAGCCCCTCCCTACTCTGGTTCAGTAGTTGCCTAAATAACCGGTTTCAGTCTGTCAAATGGCTCAACTCCCTATCCCCCCCTCCCTCTCACACTTGGAGTACCCCAAGGATCAATTATTGGTCCCCTCATCTTTAACATCTTTACAAACCAAATCCACCTAGCAGTTACAAAAGCAGAAATAGTCCAGTATGCTGATGACACAGCCCTGATCTGCTCAGCATCCAGTCTACAAGTCCTCCAACAAAAAGTAAAGGAAGCCTTTACAGACATAGAAATTTGGCTAAATAATGCACAATTAATACTAAACCAAAAGAAAACACAACTTATGCTACTCCTCACAACAAAGTCTAATGACCTTACCTTCTCCATAGGCTCAACCAACAAAACCCTCATCTCCCCAGTCCCAGAGGTCAAATTACTAGGACTTACTATCGACCAGCAATTAAAATGTAACAAACATGAATCTCTAACTATATCTAAAGTGCATAAAAAACTAGGGACCCTCTAGCACAGCAAAAGGTACCTAACCTCTAACTCTAGGATTGCCATAGCCAGAACCCATCTCCTATCTACTTTACTCTATACATCCCATGTACTAACAAACCTAAATAAAAGTGACCTAAACAAACTGCCCACCTGCTACAACAAAATCGCCTGATTTGCAACCAAAGCAAAATCCCAGTCTCACCACTGCCTGTCCCTACATACTTTACACTGGCTTGAATTTCCCAACTTATTACAATATCACTAACTCAACCTAGTTCACCAGATTCTATACTACCCTGAGAAACCCCCTGCCCTATCTGACCTTCTAAATTTATACAACTCAAACTGGCAATTGTGATCCAGTAACAAAGCTCTGATTGCAAATATGCCTTATAAAACAGCCATGGGGAATCCCTTTTCCTCAATGAAGTTGGAAAGACATGGAATACCCTACCTCCTGACCTAAGACTACAGAACTGTTCCACTACTTTCAAAAAACTCCTTCAATCATACCTCTTTTCCAAGCCTCTATGTAACTGCAATACACCCTCCTGAAGGCTAACCCAGCACAAGAGCCTACCTCCCTAAGCCTTTGTAACACATTTATATATTGCTCTACAGTTGCCTTGTGTACAAATTGTACATATTGTAAATATGTTCTACTATGAAAATGCCTGGCACATATATTGTACCTATGCTATACCATGAAACTGTCATACTTTTATATTGTACTCCAACTTTGTATACTTTATAATTATTAGCTATCCTATAGCATGTTTCTCAACTGTCTCTTCCATGTTAGTGTATAACCTACTATTAATAATATGTACAACCAGTGTAGTTTATTACTGTATGGAGTTTTCTCCCCAGGACTCCGCTGAAAATGGACTCTAGTGGTCCAGCTGGACTATCCTGGTAAACAAATGTTAAATAAATAATAAAATAAATAATTCTACAGATGATTTCTAGAGAAAGAATTCAAAGCAGAGTACTGCAGATCAAATTCCAAAGATAGAATTCTATAGATATAACAACAAAAATCAAATTTCTGCAGTCAGAATTCTAAACATAGCATTCTACAGGTAGAATTCTAAACAAAGAAGATGATGGCTGGAATTCTGAACACAGACTTCCTGAAAAAAAGTACAGGCACAATTCCCAAACATAATTATATACAAAATCTTAACACTTAATTTCACATATTCAGTTTGATTGATATAATTTTCAATTGATATTTGTATAAATAGATTTTCAAAGGTAGAATTCTAAAAATGCAATTCTTCAGATAGATTTCTGAAGAAAGAAATATATGGCAGCCTTGCTGTTTATTGCAACATATCTACACTCAACTTGGAAGAATGAAAGGATGAGTGTTGCATTTTATTCCTTTTCTCTCTCTTCCCCAACTTTGTGCAGTTAGAGGTGTAGGGGCTTGTTCCGATATCAGAATGTACATGGGGACTTGTCCCTGTAAAAATGGTTTTGTGTTTTGCATCCTTGGGGGTATTACTGTTTCGGCTAGTGTCCTCCCAAGGTTTTAGTGTTTTAAGGTCAAATAATCACAAGTCAGTCACATCTGATAAGATTATTCATAGTTTACCTGAAACACTCAGTTGTGTAGTTTGAACTCTTTGAACTCCTGAGACAGAATTTTAAATACAGAATTCTGCAGATGTGATTCTTAGCATTGAATTTTCAGTTAGAATTCTACAGATAGTACAGATAGTATTTTAAATGTAGCAGTCTACTAATACAATTTTAAACACAGCATTCTGCACAAATATTTCTAAACACTAAAATCTACAGAAAAATTTACAAACTTATGGATACAGAATTATACAGATAGAAATCAGAGCACATTATTCTGAAGAACGAATTCTAGTGATAGAACAATAATCTCCCAGTCTTAGACAGCATCGTCATCATCATCTTCTTTCGGCTGTTCCCGTTAGTGTTCACCACAGCGGATCATCTGTTTCCATTTCTTCCTGTCCTCTGCATCTTGGTCTGTCACACCAACCACCTGCATGTCCTCTCTCACCGCATCCATAAACCTTATCTTAGGCCTTCCTCTTTTCCTGTTACCTGGTAGCTTCATCCTTAGCATCTTTTCCCAATATACTCAGCATCCCTCCTCAGCACATGTCCAAACCAATGTAATCTTGCCTCTCTGGCTTTGTTTCCAATCCTTCCAACCTGGGCTGACCCTCTAATATACTTTTTCCTAATTCTGTCCACTCTTGTCACACCCAGTGCAAATCTTAACATCTTTAACTCTGCCACATCCAGTTCTAACTCCTGCCTTTTTGTCAATGCCACTGTCTTCAACCCATATAACATAGCTGGTCTCACTACCCTCTTGTAGACCTTCCCTTTCACTCTCATTGGTACTCGTTCATCACAAATCACTCCTGACACTCTTCTCCACCCAATCCATCTTGCCTGTACTCTCTTCTTCACCTCTCTTCCACACTTAGCATTACTCTGAACTATTGATCCTAAGTATTTAAACTCATCTACCTTTGCCACCTCTACTCCTGGAATCCTCACCATTTCTCTATCCTCCCTCTCATTCACACACATATATTCTGTCTTAGTCCTGCTGACCTTCATTCCTCTTCTCTCTAGAGCATATCTCCATCTCTCCAGGGTCTCCTCCACCTGTTCCCTACTCTCACTACAGATCACATTGTCATCTGCAAACATCATAGTCCACGGGGACTCCTGTCTGATCTCGTCTGTCAACCTGTCCATCACCATTGCAAATAAGAAAGGGCTCAGAGCTGATCCTTGATGTAATCCCACCTCCACCTTAAAAGCATCCATCACTCGCACTGCAGACCTCACCACTGTCACACTACCCTCGTACATATCCTGTACCACTCTTACATACTTCTCTGACACTCCCAACTTCCTCATACAATACCACAACTCCTGTCTAGGCACCCTGTCATATGCTTTCTCTAAGTCTACAAAAACAGAATGCAACTCCTTCTGACCTTCTCTGTACTTCTCCATCAAAATTCTCAGAGCAAACATTGCATCTGTAGTGCTCTTTCCCGGCATGAAACCATACTGATGATCACTAATCATCACGTCCCTTCTTAACCTAGCTTCTGCTACTCTTTCCCATAACTTCATGCTGTGACTGATCAATTTAATCCCTCTGTAGTTACTACAGCTCTGCACATCAGCCTTATTCTTAAAAATCAGTACCAAAACACTTTTTCTCCATTCCTCAGGCATCCTCTCACTTTCCAAGATTTCATTAAACAATCTGGTTAGAAACTCCACTGCCATTTCACCTAAACACCTCCATGCTTTCACAGGTATGTCATCTGGACCAACAGCCTTTCCATTCTTCATCCTCTTCATAGCTATCCTTACTTCCTCCTTGCTAATCCATTGCACTTCATGATTCACTATCCCCACATCATCCAACCTTCTCTCCCTCTCATTCTCTTCATTCATCAACCCCTCAAAGTACTCTTTCCATCTGCTCAACACACTCTCCTCGCTTGTGAGTATGTTTCCCTCATTATCCTTTATCACCTTTACCTGCTGCACATCTTTCCTACCTCGGTCCCTCTGTCTAGCCAATTGGTACAGGTCCTTTTCTCCCTCCTTAGTGTTCAACCTTTCATATAACTCTTCATATGCCTTATCCTTAGCCTTCGCCACCTCTCTCTTTGCCATGCACCTCATCTCCTTATACTCGTCTACTTTCTTCATCTCTCTGACAATCCCACTTCTTCTTTGCCAACCTCTTTCTCTGTATGCACTCCTGAACTTCCTCATTCCACCACCATGTCTCCTTGTCATCCTTCCTCTGTCCAGATGTCATCCCAAGCACCTTTCCAGCAGTCTCCCTTACTAACTCTGCTGTAGTTATCCAGCTATTTGGTAACTCTTCACTGCCACCCAGTGCCTATATTAACTCTTCCCTGAACTCCACCTCACAATTTCCCTTTTTCAGTTTCCACCTTTTGATCCTTGGTGCTGCCCTTACACTCCTCCTCCTCCTCTTCTTGCTCACCAACATCATCCTACAAACCACCATCCTATGCTGCCTAACTACACTTTCCCCGGTCACCACTTTACAGTCTCCAATCTCCTACAAACTGGCCCTCCTACATAAGATATAATCCACCTGTGTGCATCTTCCTCCACTATTGTATGTCACCCTATGCTCCTCCCTCTTGTTAAAATATGTATTCACCACAGCCATGTCCATCCTTTTCGCAAAATCCACTACCATCTGACCTTCTGCATTCCTTTGCTTAACACCATACCTACCCATCACTTCCTCATCCCCTCTGTTCCCTTCACCAACATGCCCATTGAAATCTGCTCCAATCACCACTCTCTCACCCTTGGGTACAGTCATCACCACTTCATCCAACTCACTCCAAAATTTTTCTTTCTCATCCATTGCACACCCAACTTGTGGAGCATATGCACTAACAACATTCATCATTACACCATCAATTTCTACCTTCATAAACATCACTCTATCCAACATTCTTTTCACCTCCAAAACACTCTTAGCATACTGTTCCTTCAGGATACCTCCTATGCCATTTCTCCTCCCATCCACACCATGCTAAAACAATTTGAACCCACCTCCAATACACCTAGCCTTACTCCCCTTCCATCTGGTATCTTGCACACACAATATACCAACCTTTCTTCTGTCCATCATATCAGCTAGCTCTCTCCCTATACCAGTCATACTGCCAACATTCAAAGTTCCGACCCTCACTACCACAGTCCTAGCCTTTCTCCTCTCTTCCAGCCTTTGGCCATGCCTTCCCCCTCTTCTCCTCCTTCAGCCAACAGTAGCCCAATTTCCACCAGCACCCTGTTGGCTAACAGTACTGATGGCGGTCATTGTTAACCCGGGCCTCAATCGATCTGGTATGCTGTCTGCATGAATGTTTTGGCAAAGTTTTACATTGGATGCCCTTTCTGACACAACCCTCCCCATTTATCCGGGCTTGGGACCGGCACAAAGAAATGCACTGGATTGTGCATCCCCAGTGGTTGGGTTTCCCAGTCTTAGACATAGAACTCTAAATTCAGAATTAAAAAACTCTGAACACATAATTTTAGAAATATAATTCTACAGATGAAATTTTAAACATATATCACTACAAGCAGAATTCTAAACACAGAATTCTACAGGTGGAATTCTAATTGTGGAATTCTACAGTGTAAAATCCACAAATTAATTCAATATAAAGGATTCCAAACAGAAATCTATAGGTAGAATTTTTAACACAGTATTCAAGGGATCAAAGTTTGCATACAGAATTTTACAAACAGAATTCTAAACATAGATATTTAAGCACAACTGTCTACAGATATAAATCTAAGGACATATCTCTAAATGTAAATTTCTGCAGATGGAATTATAAATAAGGAGTTCTACAGATAATTCAGTATACAAAATACTAAACACAAAATTGTACAGAAAAATATCCAAACATATTCAGACAGAATTCTAAGCAGAGTTCCAAATGTAAAATTCTACAGCTACCATACTATGGATGGAGTTGTAATTATAAACTCAAAATTCTACAGTCAGAATAAACTCAAACTCCTTACAGCCAGAAAAAGGCAGATGGAATTTAATTGTGGGATTAATTGGAGTGGACAGGTAATCATGGAATTCCTTAGAATGGACAGATAAATGTCTGCAAATATAATTCTGCAGAAAGAATTTGTATAGCTAGTGTTCTAAGCAGAGAAACCAACATGTAGAATTCAGTTAATAAACTTGTACAGATAGTATTCTGATCTCAGAATTCTGCAGGTAAAAGTTTACCAAGATAATTCTTTAGATGAGATGTAAAACCAAGGTTGCATCTGATTATGGTGGATATAAAAGATCCCATGGCATTTATTGAAAAGATCAGAGGCTTTATTTAAAAACAAAATGTCAAACAGAAATGCACATATCAAACCAAATGCCTGTTAACTATTTGCAGCTGAATACAACAATTAAACAAGAATGTCACAAAAAAGAAATGTATATAAAAAAGAAAACTATAGCAAACAATATTCAGGATCAACCCAGCCTTTCATCCATAACCAAGATCAAAATCAGGGAAGAGAATTTTTGCAGCAGATATTTTACAATATTTAACAAGCAAAAGGCAGGAGTTTTGCCAAGTCAAAAATTTAACAGTTCACAGACAGCAACATTTGATGCATCTCTGATGAGTGTCAATGCTAGGAGGATTAATAACAAACGTTTTTATTGGAAAATTTGCTACATTCCCACAAGATCAATGTTGTTAATGTTTGAGAAACATGGTTAAAGAACAATGACTGGAAACCAGTTCTGTCAGGGTATAAATGCTTTTACTGTAACAGTCATTCTAACAAAAAAATCAGGTGATAGAGACTAAAGATAGTGATGAGACTGTGATTATTACATGTTCAGTGATAACAATACTATAAATTGTGTAACTGACAATAAAGACTGCCCTGGAACATATAACAATTGTTGGAATGTATAGACCACCAGTGTCAAGTGCTGATCTTCTTCTTCTTTTGGCTTCTCCTGGTTAGGGGTCGCCACAGCGGATCACCTGTCTGCTCATGATTGGCAGTGGAGTTTTACAGTGTCAAGTTGCCAGCCCGGCGCCCAACCTTCCACAGAAGGCAGACACACACACGCACTCACACCTAGGGCCAATTTACCAATTTAGAGTGTCCAATCCACCTACTGCATGTCTTTGGGATGTGGGAGGAAACCAGAGCACCCGGAGGAAACACACGCGACCACAGGGAGGACATGCAGACTCTGCACAGAAGGCACCCCAGCCAAGGATCGAAACGGAGAACCTCTTGCTGTGACGCAACAATGCTAACCACTGCACCACCGTGGCTGCCCAACCAGTGTCAAGTACTGATAACATAGAGGAATTCATCCATTTCTTGCTTTAAACACAAGACAGAAGAATAATAGTGGCTGGGGACTTTATTATTCCAGTATATTTCTGGTAAATGTTTGATTCAACAACATTAGTAATGAAATTATTCACAATGTATGTTCAGGAATAACAATGGCTTTAGATTCTAAAAAATAATCTGTCGGGGTATGGAACATACTAGATATTGTTTGCATTCTTAATGAAATTACTGTTACTTCATGTAAAGTTTTACCACCATTGCTGTCCAGTGATCATGGGGTTATGAAGTTTAATTTGTTGCTAGATAATTCTGCCAAACTGAAATCTAAATCAATGTACAGAAAATTAATATAACAGATTATACAAAAGCAAAACGGTCACTATGTAAAACTAATTGGTCTGATGCAGTCAGTGGAAAACTGCAGAAGGAATGTGTAAAGTTTTGAAAGAGAAATTGTTTGAATACAAAAATTAAAAAAACATATTTAACATCAGGATCTAGGCATAAAACATCAGTAGGATACATTTCCATAAGAACAAGATACTTGATTATGGTGCGAGACAAAAAATATAAGAAATGGAATAGATGTTGAACAACAACTTTGAAGACTGAAATAAACAAGCTGGACAAACAAATAGTGGGAGATAAAATCAAGACAAAATTGAAGAAAATGAATATAAAGCAGAAACAATTTTATAGATACATAAGATGTGGAAGGAATAAAGACATACAGATTGATTAACTTTGTATAGATTCTAAAATTTATTCTGCGACAGATTATAGATGTATTTACACCATCTTATGCAAAACAGTTTGGCTCCACAAAGGGGGATAATAAGTTGTCCTAGTGACATCCAGGTAACCTGGGATACTGAATTCAAATTAGATTATATTAAAAAAAGAACTACACAAACTGGATGCAAGCAAAGCACAGGGAGGAGACAGAATTAGTAACAATGACCTGAGAACACTTCATCAAGAACTTTCAGTACCATTATATCTATTATTTACTAGGTTCTATAAATATGAGGAGATTACTCAAGACTGGAGACATGCACTTATCAAACATGTCTTTAAGGGAAATAGGAGTAGGACAAACCCAGAGTCATACAGATCCAGAAGTCTACTTTCATGTTGTGGAAAAATAATGGAGAAGGTAATATTGGATAAGTTATTATCAGAACTGGAAACATTGGGACTTGAGACCATATATCAGTATGTATATGTTGAAAATAGATCTATTATTACCTGTAAATGATGTTCTCTAATATTATAATAACAGCTGTGAATGAAAAATTGTGCTGTGATGTAATTTATATAGATTTAACTTCAGCATTTGATAGGATGATACACAAAACACTTCAAGAAATTAAAACTAGGTATTGATGTACTCTTGATAAGATGGGTAGCTGCATAGCTTACAAATAAGATATGGCAAGTATCATACAGCAGTTGAACAGGTGAAATACTTGGTTACAGTCAGGGTGTCCTACTGGGCTTTGTCCTAGGGCCTTACTTGTTTTGATTGTATCTTTCAGATCTATCTTTTTTATCTGAAGTGTTCTACAGTCTGTATGCAGATGACTTGAAATTGGGTAAATTGATTATGTGTTACAGATAGGGCATGTATGCAAAAGAACATGACTAAATTGACCATTTGGGCACAGGAGAATAATATGCTGATAAATACATCAAAAACTAAGCATATGAGATTTGGGAGACATGAAGTGAATATTTAATACATCACACAGTGATTTAAACTGTAGACTCATTTAAGGACTTGTGTATTTGGGTAGATCCAGCTGAGTTTTTCTGATCATATCAACCAATTGGTTAATTAATAATTATAGAATTATAGGTTGTATAAAGAGATTTATAAAGTCTAGGAAATCAGAAATAATGATGTCATTGTTTGTTAGTTACATTAGACCCAAACTTGAATATCTAATAAAAGTATGGAAACTTTATAAGAAAACAAGCATGAGTAAGCTGGAAAGAGTATAGCGGAAATATACCAGGGCATCATGGATGTGAAAATTTAAGTTATTATGAAAGACTAAAATATCTGAACGTGTACAGTGTCTCATACAGGTATTTAAGAGGAGACCTCATTCACGTATATAGGGTATTTAGAGACAACTATCTCTGGGAATGTTTGTGATTATCAAAAAGTAGTAAAGAATCAGACAACCTATGCAGAAGATTCTAGAAGAATGAGAAGTATATACATTACTTCACTGAGAAGGCAGCTGATGCATGGAATAGACTACCAAATTACATTAAAGAAAGCACAAGTTTAGATATTTTTAGAAACAGCCTGGACACTTTGTTTTGCTATATTAGCAGGCTAGGTGGGCATTAATGCCCAAGCTTGAAATATTTGTATGTATGTATATATAACCAGTACTGAATTTTTTTGTAATGTCACAAAGTCTGTCTCATTTGCTACTATACAATAATACATCACATCTTACCATTCACAAAAACATATGACATGTAATCGCCTTTCTATCAAGAGTCCACATAACGATTTTACAGGGGGACATAATGGCCACAAACAGGATAACATAATTTAAAACTGGTATTCCATATAGCATCAGTAATTAGAACATTTTTTCCAAAACAACTGAACTCTTGGACATTCTGTATCAGTATTTCTTTCTAGGAATGATAAAAACAAAGGCATACAGCATGGTATTTGTATTTCACATCCCCCTTTTCTGGTAATTTGCCTAATAACAAGACCCACAAAAATCACTCTTTTCCTTTAAATGCCTAAATCTATCCCTTCTGCAATTTATGATTCTTCGAACTTCTAAGGTTAACTGTTCCCGTGGGTTTATAATATAACATCGTCCCATGAGGGTAGCATACCACTCATGTCTAGACTTTGATAAAGCATCTGTGGAGGCTTTCCATTTTATGATTGATCACCCACAGTTATCCAAAATAGGAAGCTCTTCCTCTTCAATGGAAAGACAATAAAAAGTCCTTTAAGACAACTTCTCATTAACAGACCTACTACAGTGTGAGAAGCTTTTAGTAACATGAGTTGGCAATGCAAATATAGAGTATTATGGGAAATTATTGGATGTAAGAAACCCAATTCCCTCCCTTCTTGTCTGCAGCATATAGCATACCCTCTGTATCAGATTAAAACTTGATCTCCAAATAACAGAAAAAAATAAAGCCTCACTGGTTTAACTTCCAGGATAACAGGAAATAAATGTACACTGTTTGGTTATGGTAACTTACCCAGAAACATCAAATGCAAAGGCACCTTTCTCTCTATAAAATAATTTAAAAGTTTTCCACATCTTTGCAATATTCTGCATGGAAGTCATTACCTCTTCCAATTGTTCTTATAAATTTCCTTTCTCCCATAATGACATACTTAACACTAACACTTTTCAAACTGAATGGAATTCCTATTATACTAGTACCTGTGTCAAAACCATAGCATATACAGTATATTTATTCACAGCAAGACCTACTGAGTTTAACGTATTTCCAAGAAAGCAATTTATTTGTGGGAGCCTGTCAGGATAATTTATTACCAATATAATATGACTTATGTAGCTTAAAACTAGTGGCAACTTGGAGCAGATTAGCAATTCAGTCCTGGCTGGCTTAAAAAATGTGTCCATACAAGTAGCAATATCATTCATTACTAAAGTAATTAGAGAACTAAAAGGGAATCCTTGATTAACACCCACCCCTGTCTTAATGTCTTTACCCGTCCAACCATTGACTATTGGTCTGATCAATGTATTTTAATAAATCCCCTGTAACAATACTCTGACTTCATCTGAAACCTCATACTCCTTAAAATAACCCATATACTGTCATGCAGCAAAGTATCCAAAGCTTTCTTAACATCACAGGCTGTGTTTGGAGTCTCTGTATCAATTCCTTCAAAATGACCAGTATTTCTCTAAAGCTATGACCCCTCAATTCATATACCTTATTACTTAGTGAAGAAGGAACTACCTTAATGAACCTTTCAGATATTAGTCCCATCAGAATTTTGTAAGTAACATTCTACATTGCTAGGGTCCTCCATTTGTCTAATTTGAACATATTCCCCTTTATTTCCAGACTAATTTAGCTAAGTCTCTACATATGGTCTCTGAAGTTAAACCCTTACTCCACCAACCATTATTAGCTATAAAAAAAATTTCATCAGTGTCATTGATTTAGAAATCTACACCTGGGACAGTCATTCTTTTATCATTGTCTATTATAACTATTAATTCTGCCATCAAAAAGGGCTTAGTTAATGCTGGAAACTCTTTTTCTGTTAGCTGAAATAATCCCTAGGTCCTATCTATGCACAATTCATGATTTGCACACAAAGTAATAAGACGTCACTCTTCTGGAATCAGTGAATTCAAGTAGTGTTCTCTTTTATCATCATCATCTACTGTCACACATAAAGATTATTCCACCAGGTGCAGCCTTCTAGCTAAGAAAAAGTATTAACTCCTTTACATTAGCCCTTTACATTTTAGCATCATCTACATAACACATCCCAAGGAGATACCACTCTTGCACTGTATGACAACAGGTGTTATGGTTTATAGCAGTGCCATATTGCATGCTAATCTCATTCTACAACAACTTTTTACATTTCCACCAGTCTTTCCCTAAATGACTTTACAGTGACCTATATTTTTGGTTACATGCAATCCACCAAGTAGTCCAGGATTCTTAAAGGTCCATCATTTCCAAATGTAATAAAAATGTTGTCTTTCTTTTTGTAAAAAAATAAGGATGCACATGTTCGTGTCAATTTTTTAATTCATTTCTCTTTCCTAACAGTAACTTGATTTTTCCAAAAAAAGTGCCCATTATCTTATGGACTCAAAATCCCACATCATCACTTCCGTAAATGATTAAATATAAAATGCTATAAAGAAAATGGCTTATTTCAGTCTGATGTATTTCTTTTTTGCAAGTGTTAAGAATTTTCTTTCCTTAAATGTAAATTAAAATCCTGCATAAGTGCTGTTCATGTTTTGACATCCACATTATTTTTTTACTTATGAGCATAGAGATTACAGATGAAGTTGCCCATTATAATTGTTAAACTTATTATTCCTAAATATGCAGAGATACTCTTAAACAAGGCAATGCATTCTGTAAGGTTGGTGCTGGCATCAAGCACAATTAATCAAAAGACCTAAACATATAAATAGTTATCTAGAAGCAACAATCTGCCAGACAGTAGAATCACAGTATCAAATACTGAAAATTCTGAGGTAAAAATACAGTGGTTATATCTGAGCATGTATACATACCCATTTTTCAAACAATCTCACCACCTCATACCAGGGCCAGACTCAACACAAGGTGATCTACGCAGCTGCCTAGCACCTAGGGCTGGCTGGGGGCCTGTAAATGATTAAACAAATCATGGTCACCCAACTATGGGAGGACTATTCACCTGCACTGTCTCATTGCATGAATATTCATTCAGCTGCTCTAGCTCCAGGAATTTTCTCTCAATGGCTTCTACATTTGAGACAATGAGAGGGAGGCTTACTGGTGCTTCAGAATCAAAACGTAATATTTTGCCGTTTGGAGCTTCATACTGAGTCAAGCATTTCTTGGGACTGCCATTTGCCACATGTGCCATTTTTTCCTTTTTGATGTTTTTCAAAGCTGCAACTGTGGCTGGTGTTTGGGGAGTCTGAACTTGCTGCAATTTGGAAATATTCAAGTCAACTGTGCTGCTGTTTGAAATTGTGTACTAACTGTGCTACCTCTGGGGAATCTGAATTTGTTCATCTCAGAAAAGTGTGGAAAATTACCTCTCATAATGTGGAACAAATTAAAATGTAGGACACTTGCATCTTCAACAAGGACGTTCAATGTTGGTTAAATGTGTAACTTTACACTTATTACAAATTCTTTTGATGAATGAAAGTGAATCAGTGTTATTTACTATAGGTATTAGTAAGATATTAGCTCAAACATTCTGAATACTACATGTGTGACAGATCCCTTCAGTGTAGAACATTGACTTTTAAGACTGAGAAGCATGTGCTGATGTATGCCGTCCTTTGGAAACTGTGTGCCATTTTGCTTTGGGATTTGGGTATTGTGAAGGAAAATGCTTCTGTTCAGAAACTGCTAACTGTAAAATCACCACTTGCACCTTTTGCTATTACAGGTGAGTGTGTGTGTGTGTGTGTGTGTGTGTGTGTGTGTGTGTGTGTGTGTGTGTGTGTGTGTGTGTGTGTGTAAAATTACTTAGTTCCTGCATCTCAAAGTAGTTATTGGAATAAAGGAAAAAAATCGATTGCAGTAAACAGGAGCATCATTATATGATCCATGTTCATTGGGTGTTATCCTTGGTTTCATTGCTCTGTTGATTGTGCCTATTTGGCTGTGAATAAGCTGGGCAGCATGAAGTCTACAAGTTTAATGTATTAACTATTTGTCTAGTATGCCAGTCTGACAAAGTCAATTCAACAGACATTGGTCTTAGGCTGCCCTTGAAAAGACACTAGGATCTAGTTGGCAGTCCTAAGCTGTTAAACAAATGTATTGCCCGTTTATCTTTTGAATTCTCGCACCCTTCAGATATCTGCTAATTCCTGATTCACTATATGCTATTTGACTCTGAATCCCAGCACTTCTCTTGTAGTTTAATGGGCTTGGGCTGTCAGATGCATTTTCAGTAAATGTGAGTTTTAAAGGAACAGAAGTTTATTTTCGTTCACACTAAGGCTGCTTTCAGTGTATTTTTTTGGGTATATATTATATCATCGAATGCTTAAAAAAATGAACAATGAATAATCAAACCCATGTAAGTGAAAGCTTACAATCTCGAAAGCTCAGAACAGCGATTTAATCGCTGTTCCAAAAAAAAAGAAAAAAGAGAAAAGAAATTGAAATAATACATAAATTGGGGGGGGGTGTTGCCCCCCCACACCCCCTACGTAAATATACCAACTCCGAGATCGCAGTACAGTGCTGAAAATGGCAAAGTAACGGAAGCGGCCAAGCAAATTCTTTCCCTGGGAAATAATTCGCTTAAAAGCCACTTCGCTATTTTGCATTTTCGTTGTTTTAAGTTCGACCAAGATGCGTTCGATATAATGCATCTTCAGTCATCTAATAGGAACCCATTTTTTTCATCAAAGGCTTTCAGTGCTTCTGCTGAAAAATGTTTAATAAAAGTTTTAAACTACATCCAAATCTCTATGTCATTGTAAAGTTAAAAAACAAAAAATTATAGATATTGTCAGGCTTGAACAGTGTTTTTATTGTAATTGTGGGTGGAACAGCTAAATAATGGGATATTGGTATGGCTGGGGGCTCTGCCTAGGGCCCCATTTGACTATGGTCTGGCTTTGCCCATAGTGCACATAATTGTTCTTTTTGTGAGCTTTAAAGTTAACAGATATCTGAAAGACAAATTGTATCCTTTTACACTATTGAACCACTAAAGTCTTCAAACTTAACTGTGTGTTCTGTTTACATTTAAAAAGAATATTGAACAATTCATCCCCCAGCCCTCAACATATACAATCTAAATAGACATTTGAAAACAATTTCAAATTTAAAAATGAATTACTGGACTTCATTTTCGATACACTAGTTATGGAGACTGTAGTGTGTTGAAAATTAAGTCCATTAATTCATTTTAAAATTTGAAATTGTATTCAAATGTGTATTTAGATGGCATATGTTGAAGGTTGGAGGATGAATTCTCCACTGGTAATTTTATCTATGTATTTATGTATTAATTACTCAAGCTGTTTTATTCATCGTTGATCGATTAATTAGCAATGATTGCATAATGATAGGGTGGGGTTTATGTAACTATAAAAACATTGTGGGTTTGAAAGTTTTTTATCTCTGATGAAATCCCATCATTGGTTTAGGGACAAAAGAACTTAGATTATGTATGTTTTTGGTCAATAAACCTAGTTGGATATTGTGTATGTTTGTGGTCAATAATTTTTGTTGACATTTTACAGCATTACACTTTTTGGTGTACCCATTTGCCATTTGTCTATCTAGATATCCTGGTTTGCAGGTGTCATCTCCTTGGTCAGGCTGATGTGTGAGATTATGGAAACCATTTCCTCTAGGAGTCTGAGAGCCAACATCATCTTGACCTTTAAAAAAGGTGTTGATAAGTCATTTGGGACAAAGGTCTATGACCTCCTCCAGCCGTATACAAATTCCTTGAAGGCCTGCGTGGAGGTTGTGAGTTTGATACATACAAATTGAGCATTGAAATCTAATGCATTATGTGTACATCAGTTCAACACTGACCAGTGGATATAAAAATGAAAACTGCATTAGAAACATCAGTGGTGTTTTTTTTGTTTCTGTGAAACCCTGATACCCTCTCTTCTTAGACAGCTTTATAATAGCTTTCATGAAAATACTTCCCGAAGGTTATAGCTTGATGTGGAAATACATCTGTCAACTAGGTAAATTCCTTCAAAATGTCTTGTGGGGATTGGAAAGCTAACATAAATAATGTTTTGACAACTGGTATGAAGGCAGGTCTGTTCTACACTCCTTACTAAGTCTACATATGCTTTGTGACAGGTAAATAAATACTTTAGAGGATGACTACATCCTAGGAAGTTGTCATTCACACTGCTAAGCATGGCCTTCTTGAAATATGTGATGATATACTATTCACATAAGGACAACTGTTCCACCTCTGTCAGGTCCACATGTATATTAAGCATTGCATTATCGTGGCATGCACTTTTTTTACACATGAGGGCAAAGCTAAGTGGCATCAGAGACCTGTTGTCTCTACATATTACATATCCGTGGATTGAATACAGCTGACAGCAAACTCTGCTAGCTGTGCGAAATGTGCCATACATCACTAGAAGTCCTGCTGGAAAGGACATGGAGGTCACTCATTTCATTCTCGATAAAAATGTGCCCCTCTATATGGGAACATGAATGGCTGCAAGTCCTTTAAAGTGGCAACATTATCTGCCAGATGTTCAGTGCAGGTCCTCCTGAATTTGGTTAGCACTTGTGCCAGGGATTTGTGTGTAGGCCTTCTTTGCATCACCTATCACTCACATTATGTATGGTATCCTGGCCTCCCTTGCATTGTCTGTCATATGGGCACTCCACTGCTGTTGCGACTGAGGATGTCTGTGCATGCCTGTGATGGATCCACACAGTATACCAAGTTTTTGTTATGCCTTGAGCCACATATCACTGTGTATATTTAATTATTGCTGGACTGATTATTGCTAGATCTTGCTATGCCACTACCTCACTATATGCTGCTAATATTGTAACAATACAATATGCTTAAGAGCAGGCTTTGCTCACTGATTACTGGTATTACTGAACTTTTGTTAACCTATAAGTTGTTTATCAGCTTAAAACATGTTTACCAGAATGTGGGGATTTCAAAGAGGAACTATATCACAAGTTTGTGAGCTAACTGTTCTTTGAAAAAGGGAAGTAAGGCACAAGACCAGACATTACGAGACTTGTTTACAACTTAGGAAATGATCTGTAATTTTCTAAAATATTCCATCAACTCATGATGAGCTTGTAATGTCATATTTTCTACAATATTCCATCAACTCATGATGAGCTTGTGATCAATATGTCATTAGTTGACCCTGTTGTTTGTTCAAGACTATAAAAGCTCAAAGGCTAAAATGGAAATCATCATCATCCGGATTTGATCACAGCACCAGCCTGAACTGAGCTTAGAGACATTTTGCCAGTGTCGGCCTTGCCTTGACTGAACAGATATCTGCACTGGATAGGATTGAAGTCTCCCTATCAGTGGCAAAAATTATTTTGTTTATGCATATGCTTGTAAGTACATCTGCTATTAGTTTTTTTGTTTATTTAGTATTAGATTTACTGTTTATTTAATAAGTTTTTGATAATAAATTGTTAAGTTTGAGCCTTGGTGTCTTGTGTCATTTCTAATCCTGTATTAACCTCAGACTTTAAAGTAACGGACTAGTTCATTTGTCGTAGTCGGCAGGATCTGAGGTTTACAGTGGAAATGTCACAACAACAACCAATGTTTTTTTCCTTTAAAACATATAGGCATAGGTAAGAAGGATGCTGTGTCAGGCACCCCAGATAAGTTGGGCGTTGACACTATGTTGCCAGCATTATTTGGGAAGTGGGATCCTCTTGCTAAGGTATTAAGTCAAGTTTCACCCCCTCCTTCCCCAAAACCTTTGCAAGAAAGACCTAAGGCAGACCCTGATAGTCTAGCTAGAGCTTTATCGGAGCTAAAATTGGATGATAAGGGGAAAAAGGTGAAGGAAGGTGTGGGAGCAGCCGGATGGCTGTTCTTTGAGGTAATTCAGGAATTAGACAGAGATATAGAGAAACTAAAAGAAAAAGTTTTAGAGTTAGAAGAGTAATGTAAAGAACACACGCATACACACAGATTGGATAGAGATGCCTTGGAAAAGGCAAATATGGCACTTGTTAAAGTAGGAGAGGAAGCTGAACACTGGAAATCTAATTCAGTGACTCTAGCTACTCGAATAATTCAACAGCGTAGACAACGAAATGGGAGAAAACTATGCCATCCGCCCTCAAGGCCTCGGGTTCGTGCTTTGCTGTGTAAGGCAGAGTTTGATCCCGAGAAGTGGGAAGGTGATCTCCCCTCAACGGATGAGGGTGATAGTGATTTTGAAATAGTAAATTCCCCATCAGTGGAGGCACGCCCAGTTATTGAGAAAAAGGGACAGTATACTGGGGGGGCAGCACCACAACAATGGGTTGAGGTGCTGAGTTATACTCAAGCTGAATTATTGAATATAATCCAAATCTATAAGCAAAAGCCAAGGGAAACTGTTTTAGCATGGTTTCTTTGGGTTTGGGACACAGGGGAGAAGCAGTGTCTCTAAATGCTGAAGAGATGCACCAATGTGCATGTTTGGTGTTTCACCCACGTTTAAAGCAAATAGTAAACAATGTGAACCATGATGATCCCCAGGTAAATACACTGGTGGTGTGGTTAGCCTCGGCTTTCCGAGCTACTTGGCCTGATGCCACAGCAGTAGCTGATGAACATAAGCCTTGGAAAACAATAGCAGAGGCAATACAGCAGTTAAGAGAAATGGCTATGTTGGCAACCATTTTTTCACTGGAATTAAGGAATGGGACATTAGTGCTTTCGAAAGGAACAGATGCACAAATTATGACCAGCAATATGAGGAGTAAATTGATCAAAAATGCACCACAGTGGTGGAAAGGGCAGCTTATGGCTGCCCTGGCAGGCTGTGTAGGTCAGCAGATATGGGATGCAATAGCCACTCTAAATCAAATGGCAGAACTAGTGGAAGAAAAAGAACAGAGAAGAGATAGAAAGGCAAATTCAGAGAAATCAAAAGATAAATCCAGTGAAAAAGTTACAAGAAAGTAAATGTTTCTGGATCTGTTAAGGTGGGGGTAGAAGTTGCGGAAATAGATGGGATAGCTACTGAGGAATTATATAAAAAGTGGAAGCAAAAACAAAAGGAGAAAGGTTCAAGATCTGAGAGTAAAAAGCAAACCCCTACAAAAGGTCCAACCAGAAGTACCACTGAAGGGAAGGTAGGGTGGAATCAATTATATCCTGACATCCCTACTGATGAGGAGCTAGCACAGTGGCAAAAGCGGGAATTTAATGATGAGAGAGACTGGGGAGGAAAGGAATGGAGAACCCCGGTTGAAAAAACAGAGACAAATTGACTAGTAGGTGGGTCCCCAGTAGCTAGGGGTACAGTAAGAGCAATTACACCTGGGGACCGATGCCCTTATGTACCCCTTACCATTTTTTGAAGGGGAGGGCCACAACATGTGATGGCTCTGGTAGACACAGGATCAGATGTAACCACTTTTGCAGGCAACCCCCGTATATTTTGTGGACAATATGTAGAGATTGATGGTTATGGAGGGGCAAAAACACTAGGTACCAAAACCAAGGTTAAGATAGCTTTTGGGGATGGTATTCCTATTTTCATTGAAGCAGTAATAGCTCCAGTACCTGAACACATTTTAGGAATAGATGTGTTAAAGGGTAGAACTTTGGAAACCACTGTAGGGCCATTTAGGTTTGGAGTGTGGCATTGTTCAGTCAACGCAGTTAAGGCTGTAGTTCGAGGCAATGCTAAGTGGGAACCACTTTATATTCCCACACCTAAAACAATAGTGAACATCAAACAATATTGTATCCCAGGTGAGCACGCTGAGATCACTGAGACAATCCAAGAACTGCTTCGGGTTGGCATACTTGAGCCAACAGTGAGTTCATTCAACAGTCTGGTATGGCCAGTAAAGAAACCTGATGGATCATGGCGAATGACTGTAGATTATCGAGGTCTGAACAAGGTGGCCCCACCCTTTGTGGCAGCTGTTCCAGACATTGTTACGATTGTGGAAAGATTGTCTTCATCTGCTGGACCATATCATGCAGTTTTGGACTTAGCAAATGCCTTCTTCTCCATTCCGATAGCAGAAGAAAGCAGAGCCCAATTTGCTTTTACCTGGGATGGGAGGCAGTATACCTTCCAAGTGTTACCACAGGGATATCTGCACAGCCCTACCCTGTGTCATGGACTAGTGGCTAGAGACCTAGCCAAGTTACATCTGGACAAAGTGACTATTTTCCATTACATTGATGACATAATGATTACTGGAGAAAAATCTGATGTGGATATCGCACTAAAAACTGTAATTCAGCACCTTCAGAACAGAGGGTGGGCTACAAATGAGAATAAAACACAACAAGGGACATCAGTAAAATTCCTTGGTATGATTTGGAATGGAGCAAAAAGGGAAATTCCTGCAGCAGCACTAGAGAGTATTCAGAAAATTGCACTCCCAAAAATGAAACAACAGGCACAGGCCTTCTTGGGAGCAATGGGCTTTTGGAGAGCATTTGTACCTCACCTCGGACTGATTTTGCGACCCATTCACTATGTAACAAGGAAAAAATGTGACTTTCAGTGGGGTCCCAAGCACCAAAGGCTTTTGAAGAAGCAAAAACGGCTGTACAGCAGAGTGTGGGGCTGGGCCCAGTTGATCCACAGCAACCTTTTATCCTTGAAGTAACAGTTGCCAATAATGTTATGTCTTGGGGGCTGTGGCAAAAGGATGACACTGGAAAATAGAGACCCTTGGGATTTTGGTCCAAATCTCTGACTGGAGTGCAGGTGAGATATATCCCCCTTGAGCAACATGTGCTAGCAGTGTACACAGCACTGATTCATGTGGAAGGCATAACTAAACAACAAACAGTGACAGTTAAGATAGAATACCCAATCCAGGAGTTGTTACGAGATAATACTTTGATGAAAAGTCTGATAGCACAATCTTCGACTGTACAGAAGTGGAAGTGGTATTTACAGGAAAGGGCCAACATTGTGCCTGGAGTATCTCAAGTACAACAGTTGGCTGGACAATTCTGGATGATGCTGATGCGATAGAACAACAGCGACATATGCTTCCAAAATCCCCAATCACTGAAGCATTACCATTTGATAATTTAGATGCAGAAAAACAGAAACATGCATGGTTTACTGATGGTTCTGCCAAAATTGGATCAAATGGTAGGACCTGGACTGCAGTGGCTTATTGCCCACGAACAGAAACTGTGTTATTTGATGAAGGTACTGCCGGTTCAAATAATCAGGCAGAATTACGAGCTGTTGCCCTGGTCATTGATAGTTTATCACCTGGAGATGAAGCGTACATCTATACTGACAGCTGGGCAGTTTTTAAAGGACTGACAACCTGGTTACCTGCCTGGCAACAACAGAATTGGAAGATCCATGGCAGACCTCTATGGGGAGGTTCAGAAGACTGGCAATGGATTTGGGAAAAAGCTCAACAATGCAAGATCAGTGTTGGACATGTAGATGCCCATGCATCACTTGTAACAAATGAAAGGAGGCATAATCAACAGGTAGATAAGATGGCCATGGTACATGTTGCTGAAGAGAAAGCCGAAAGTGCTAGCATGGCAAGATGGGCCCATGATCGGAGTGGGCATTTGGGAAGAGATGCAACAATAGAATGGGCATGAAGGCATGGTATGCAGTTGAATAAGGAAATAACTACAGATGTTATAAAGCAGTGTGAAATCTGTCAAAGAAATAAACAAAAGCAACTGCAAGCAGGAGCATGTTTTTTACATTCACCGAGGCAGTCGTCCAGCACAAATCTGGCAAATAGACTTTATTGGTCCTTTACCACTGGATCAAAATCAGCAATATTGCCTAACAATGGTGGACACTTATTCAGGATTACTAATGGTGTCTCCATGCAAAAAGGCAAACCAGCAAGCAGTGTTAAAAGAATTAAATAAATTATGTATGACATATGGAATTCCCAGTGAAATCCAAAGTGACCAAGGCAGCCACTTTACCGGAGCAGAGGTTCAAGAATGGGCAAAGGAAAATGGAGTTCGATGGGTGCTGCATATCCCATATCATCCTCAAGCTGCTGGTTTGATTGAAAGGTATAATGGGCTCCTTAAAGAACAAATCCAAAAGAATACAAATGATAGAATGTTACGAGGCTGGGCAAAGGTATTAGAATTAGCTGTGAGCCAGCTAAATAATAGGCCTCAAAAGCATCAAGGAACTCCTTTGCAAATGCATATGAATGACATTCGTTCCAACTGCTGTGTTTTAAAAATAGAAAAGCTGAACCCAAATGCCATATACCCACTTTTGACAAATACTGATCAAACTCGGTTCTGGCTATGTGCATTGACTGAACAAAGAGTGCCAGCACAAAATATAGTATTAGTTAAGACAGGTTGGAAACTCTTTCTCCCAGAAAATTGGCACTGGTGGCAAAAAAGACTATTAGGAGAAAATTGGGAGGTTTTTACATTATGGGAGCCAGAACGAGAAGTGATAGTAAAGGCTATCAATTTAGATAACAAGACACAGATGATTCAAAAAGGACAACCTTTATTAGAAATTTGTATGCATCAAGATGCTGTTATTTTACTACAAGACTATGATATTAAACCAAGCAAATGGCTGGGAATGAGAGTTATAGTGACCACACTCAATCAGCCAAATGAACATGGGACTGTGATTTGTGATGGACCTGGTGATACTGTTTTAGTATTACTTGATTCTGCTAAACAACCATTGTACTTTCCTCTCCATAGATTATTGCCATTGTTTGGGAAGGTGCCAACCTTTTCCGATGGCAGCACTTAGATGGGCCATATGACTGTCTTGATCCTATCCCTCTATTCGAAGAGGAAGATGTTGCAAATTTAACTGTGGACTGTGATTTTTATTGGAAATTGGGGGATGATCTATATGCGGTGACACCTAAACCTGCCTTAACTTGGAACATCACTCAGATGGAAAGCATTACAACTGTATGTAGACTGAACTGTGACAGACATCCTGAAAAATGTGTTTCCAACCCTTTTGGAGGTTTGTACCAAAGGCTAAATGAGTCGGGATTTCCACTAGCCAAGTCTCCATTAGATTCCTCCTGCATAGCTGAATTTCAAAGGGAAAATAACACCGCGGAAACCCTATCTCCAAGTTTGGAAATATATGCTATGGACAATAGTTCAACTGAATTTGATGGTTTGGGACATGTGGTAAGGTATACAAGAGGATGTAAAACTGTAAGTAGTGCTTGAGTTATACAACGTATTAAAATGATAGTTAACATGACAGCAGCTGATATTACTACCAGGTATCCACATTGTAAAATTGTACAATTATGGCCGGTTAATTCTTTGCATATCAAATACAGACATTACAAATATAAAAGGAGTAAACGTGATGTTACAGGTATTCTTGGTACTGCACTAGGTGCAGTCGGAACAGGGACTGGATTCCTAAACAGTGTAGATATAGATACCTTACGTAGCAAATTGAGCCATTTGGGCACTGACTAAGCTACTAGCAGACCATGATCCCAAGCTGGGACAAAGAACTGTAGATGGTATTTTAACTCAAACTGTCTTGTGGAGGTGGATTGAACATACAAATACATATACCGAACAGATTTTAAATAACCTCACAGCTGAAGTAAATCAGACCTTTTGTATCTTATCTCAGTTGGCTGCCAACCAGCAATATTTGCAATTCACTCAAACTTGGGGGGCTAAAAAGGCAGCCCATTGGTGAAGGGAACTGCAACTATATCATTGGTTAAAGCCAATAGATTTTGCATGTGAAAATAAGTCTTGTATACTGATTTTTGACTATCTTGCTAGTAAAAAAGGGACAAAGCAGGTCTGTCCATTTGTTACATTGCCCTTGCAATTTGGAAATAATTGGTGGGTACCTCAAATTGAATCTACTCTGATTGATTATAATGATGTACCCATTGATGTAGCAGGTTGTGAAACCTGGCCCCACAGGTGGGTATGCATGATGGTGAAAAGGAAGCCTTACCCATGCTTACATAATGGAACTGGGGAATGCACCTGGCACAGGTATATAGTAAATGGCACGGACATCTACCAGCTAAATGATACCACTGTTTGTGTGATATCCTCCTGTAAATTAGCCTGGAGTGATGGGATAATCACAACTGGTGGAGCATACTGTAAAAGTAATATCCATGCAATTATTGATTTTTGTACTGGAGAATTTATTTGATTGACTAGATGGATGGGCATCACATTTAATGCTAGCATAGAACCATTACACACTTTTAGATGGCCATCTCTAGTCCACCCGGACTTTCAACAGATTAAGCAGAAAGGACAAACAGTGTTGCAACTTTTAAATAAAACACTAAATGATGCGCATCAAACAGTGATTAAAATGATTAAAGACAAAGGTACCATTGTAAAAATTGCAAATGAAATACAAGATATAACTGTTTCGCATTGGTATGATATTTTTATGTGGTCATCTAAGGCTTCAGTGTGGTTTAATTTGTTATTGCATCCTTTGCTTTTGACCACAGTAGTTTCAGTGTTATTTTGCTTAATATCATGCTGCATTTACTGTAAAGTAATGAGAAGGTACAAACTGATGTTGTCAGTTTTAACTCTTATAAGGGATACACAGCGTACGTTGCTCGATGCAGGGGGTGGCCTGTGATGGATCCACACAGTCTACCAGTTTTTGTTATGCCTCGAGCCACATATCACTGTGTATGTTTAATTATTGCTGGACTGATTATTGCTAGATCTTGATATGCCACTACCTCACTATATGCTGCTAATATTGTAACAATACAGTATGCTTAAGAGCAGGCCTTGCTCACTGATTACTGGTATTACTGAACTTTTGTTAACCTATAAGTTGTTTATCAGCTTAAAAGATGTTTATCAGAATGTGGGGATTTCAAAGAGGAACTATATCACAAGTTTGTGAGCTAACTGTTCTTTGAAAAAGGGAAGTAAGGCACAAGACCAGACATTACGAGACTTGTTTACAACTTAGGAAACGATCTGTAATTTTCTAAAATATTCCATCAACTCATGATGAGCTTGCAATGTCATATTTTCTACAATATTCCATCAACTCATGATGAGCTTGTGATCAATATGTCATTAGTTGACCCTGTTGTTTGTTCAAGACTATAAAAGCTCAAAGGCTAAAATGGAAATCATCATCCGGATTTGATCACAGCACCAGCCTGAACTGAGCTTAGAGACATTTTGCCAGTTTCGGCCTAGCCTTGACTGAACAGATAGCTGCACTGGATAGGATTGAAGTCTCCCTATCAGTGGCAAAGATGATTTTGTTTATGCATATGCTTGTAAGTACATGATCTGTTAGTTTTTCTGTTTATTTAGTATTAGTTTTACTGTTTATTTAGTATTTTTTTGTTTAATAAATTGTTAAGTTTGAGCCTTGTTGTCTTCTGTCATTTCTAATCCTGTATTAACCTCAGACTTTAACGTAATGGACTAGTTCAATGCCACAGTAGCATATTCTGGTTGAATGCACAGGTTCCCTACTATTTGCGTTTTCCATTGAAATGCTCACAGCTCTGCAGTAGTCAGCACCAATACATTGGCCTTTGGCACCTTTTGGTTGTAGCATATGCACCTATCATTACATAATTATTAGGATCTTTCTGAGAGGAATGTAGGTATAAATATGAACCTATACACATGATACCACCATGTAAATGTCACTGGAGGTTCCCTTTTCTTGTTTAGATCAGTGTATTCCATTTTTTCTGTATCTATGAATGACAGAGAAACCATTTCCTTTATTATAATTCCCAGTCTCATTATGAGGTTCATATCCTGTTGCCTAAATCATTATATATTCTGCCCCTCATGTTTACTTCTCCTGTAGTGTGCGTGTGTGTGTGTGTGTGTGTGTGTGTGTGTGTGTGTGCGTGTGTGCGTGTGTGTGTGCGCAGGCACGCGCACACTACACAGTGTGGAGTTGTTTGCCTATCATTTGATGACCTTTGGTACAGCTTTTCATGTAACAAAAAATGCTACATAATTCTAAACATAATTCTACATAATTCTACAGTCTGAGTGCTAAGCACAGAATTCTAGAGGCAGTTCTAAGCACACAGTTGTACATATAGAAAATCTCTAGAGGCAGTTCTAAGCACACACTTGTACATATAGAAATCTAAAGATTAATTGCTAAGTATAGAAGTCTACAAACAGAATTCTTTAGCTGTAATTATTAACTAACATAGTATTCTACAAATAATCCAAACATAACGATTCTGCCGTTGTGATTCCAAACCAAAGAGAGAGAATTTTGTAACAGGATAAAAACACAATTCTAACCTAATGGTTGTAGAGATAGAATTATAATACAGGACTGCACAAGTAGAACTCTTTGGTAGCATCCTACCAGAATTCTAAAAAAGAATTCTACATGCAGACTTCTAAACATGAAATGCTACAGATAGAATTATGTACACAGCATTCTAAACAAAGAATTATGCAGATAAAATTTCATATGCTGAATTCCTTAGGTGGAATTCTAAAAAAAATAATTTTACCAATAGAATTCCAAACACATAATTGTACATAGTTGCACAGGTATAATTCTATATGCAGATTTCTACTAATAGTCTCTTACAGCTATAGTTCTAATAACAGAATTCTAAGCACACAATTCCAAAGAAGGCATTTAGAACATTCAGTTTAACAGACAGACTTCTAAATAAGAAATTCCACAGCTATAAGTCTAAGTATCAAGTTCCACAGACAGAAACTTTGAGCTAGAATTCCAAAAACTGAATCCTTCAAATAAAATGCTAAATGGTGCTACTATGAAACTTTGAATTCCTAAACAGTGACAAGCTGAGAAGATGAAAAAATGCCCAAAACACAGAAGGGTAAAAAAATCAACCTAAATTGTTTTTTGCTGAGGGTAAAGCCCCTGCACTCCTATATGTGTGGCAAGCCCCCCCACCCTGAAACGTATATACTTATATACCAACTTCATGGTCACATCTACTCAAAGAAGGAAGCAATCTTCAAAAGCAAGTGAATCCTTGTGAGTGTACACTTAGAAATCACACTGACAATTATTTTATATGGAAAACAGCATTCAACATTATGCATTTTGTCTTTATTTTTCTTTCTGCTACTGACACTTCAGGAATTTCATTTCAAGCAATTATAGAGGAGCCACTCTAAACATTTAAATCTATAGACAGAGTTTGAGATGCAGAATACCCTGGATACAATTCTGAACATAGATTCTAATGAAAAAATCTGTAGATAGAATTCTGAAAACAATATTTATAGCAAAATGCTAAATACAGAATTTCACAGGCAAAGTTTTGCTAGACAGAATTTTAGACAATACTCTATGGCTATTATTCTAAACACAGACACCTGCAGCTAAAATTCTAAATACTGAATGCAAAATATATAAATCTACAAACAGTACTTTGCAGATAACATTCTAAATTATCTATACACAGAATTCCAAAACTGGAATTCTAAACTTAGAATTATATACGAGGAATTCTGCAGCTGGAATGTTACAGAAAGAATTTCAAACTCTTAATTCTACAGAATGATTTTAACAAAGGATTCTAAACACAGAATTCAGCAGATAAAATTCTAAACTCAGCATTGTGTAGAAAAAAGAGGCAATACAGTTCAACAAAAAGAATTATAAACAGAATCCTACATTTTCTAGAGGGAAGAATTCTGCATATTGAGTTATGAGGCAAAGGTGCTTTATAGAGAAAAGTAAACAGAATTCAGATGTAATACTGTAGATTGACTAGTAAGCATATCATTCTACAGAGGGACATTTTACAGAGATAATTATAAATAAATAAGAAGAATAGATTTCTACAAATAGAACTTTAAACAATGAAGTCTAATGATTGAATTCTTCAGCACCTTCTAAGCCAAACATGGAATTTTACAGATACTGGGCCGGATTCACGAAGGCTTGCACGGAGTCTAAGAGTAGTGTAAGACTCCATGCAGCCTTCGCGATCCAGGAACAGCCCAAAGTCCGTGTAAGAGTCAAGCTAAAACGGCTCTTACACGGAGTGGGCGTGGATAAGCTAATCACCTCACTTGCAGCCGAATAGCATGCAAATGAGGCTGATTAGCGATCCAGGAAGCCCAGAACAGCCCATGTAAGAGCCGTTTTAGCTGCAGAAATGTACTCAGTTGACAACTGAGTACGTTTCTGCAAAAACGGCAATGGAGCCATGTCAGCTCCAAATAAAGGGTGCATATGTGTCAGGCAGCATGCCAATGGCCAAATATGTGGCCATTGGCAAGGTAACCTGATGCAAATATATGGGAAATATAATTTTTTTTTTTGGCGATTGCCGATGTTTAAACCCAGCGCAGCCCCGCACAAACGGGCTGCGCTGTATAGAACATAAAAACGAAGGTTTTAAACCTACAAATGTAGGTTTTATGCAATACATGGAATGTCAATGCAGGGACCAGCAGAGCAAAACCAACATGGCCACCGTGTAGTGGTTGCTAAGGGGGGAAGCTGAGTCTAAGAGATGTAACTAAGCATTAGTAGGCAATCTGATGCAAATGAGTGTAAGGATACTGAATTCCACTGTCACATAGCAAATGAGCACATTCTGAGTAGTGTAAGAGTTACATAAGGGGGAGGAACAGAGTAGGAGATAGGTGACATCACAGGGGGGAATGGTAGAAAGAAATGCAGTTCATTGGAGGTTAGAGTTACATGACAGATGTCAGACAGATATCAAGGAAAGAGGTGTGTCACTAAATAAACATGAGAAAGTCAAGAAATGGAAGGTGTACACTGTTGCCTACACCAAAGTTTCTTGCTGGACGATGTATCGCGTGTGCCAAGAAGCGCGAGTAAGGCAGTGTGTGCGCGTGTAAGGCAGTGTGCGCGCGTGTAAGGCAGACTGAGCATGTGGGAGCGTGTTGGGAGATGTTTAACACCATTTGCGTGGGCGTGCACGCGTTTAAAACTGAATAAGCAGATTCTGAACTGTGTAAGTATGTGTGCGCGCGTGTAAGCCACTGTGAGCGTGTCTCTGCTGGTTTGCACACGGCTCCACCCTGAGGAAACAGAAAGGAAAAAGGAAGCAACAGATGTAGTAGGAAGTTAGCAGGGAATACTGCTGGAGCTAGCAGGTGAAAACAATTAGATGCAGGCAATTACACAGGCAGAATACTAGCCCAGCCCAGCACTTAAAACTCTGCAAACAGCAGTGCAGAATGTTTCTCTCAAGAGACACTGCAAGACAGGAGTTAAGTTATCAGAAGTGAAAACTGAAAAAGCTGAACTCAGAGCAGAAATGTTAGGGGCTGCCATAGCTGTCATAATGAGACATAGGCAACTTGCTGAGGGTGGTGACAATGCAGATGGTGCCAGACAACCCGCAGTGAGGAGACGGAGAAGAGTGTACAGGCCCAGGGTCACCTACCACGGGTTACATGAGCTGGAGATAGTCGAGCGCTATAGAGTGGACAGAGACCTCCTGCAGCAAATAGTGGAGCTGTGCAGGCCACGCCTCACACACAGAACCAACAGAGGGGAACCCATCCCAGTGGAAACCAAGGTATGTGTTGGCCTAAGAATACTAGCAACAGGTACCTTCCAGAGATCAACTGGTGATATGATGGGAATATCACAGGCATCAGCTTCCAGGGTACTGCACCAGTTCCTGGATGCCATGTCAGCACATGTCGGTGATCATGTATATTTCCCCAATGCCCATGAGGTATTGGCCAGCAATATGCGTCTCTTCCAGCAAATAGCGTAATACCCTGAGGTAGTGGGTGCAATAGACTGCACGCACATACGCATCAAAGCACCAGCCGGTGAGCAGGGTAGGGCATACATCAACCGCAAGGGCTTCCCCTCCATCAACTGCCAGGTCGTGTGTGATGCCCAGGGCATAATAATGAATGTGTGTGCTGGCTGTCCTGGGAGCTACCACGATTCCCACATCTGGCATTTGACGCAGCTGTACCAGACATTTGCCAATGGGGACATCCCGCATGGACACCTAGTGGAGGATGCAGGTTATGCACTGGAGCATTGGCTGATGACACCCATCAGAAACGCACACACACCTGAACAGGAACGCCATAATGAGGCACACGCACAAACACGTAATGTAACAGAGCGTGTGTTTGGGCTGCTCAAGTCACGGTTCCGGTGTCTGGACACATCTGGTGGAGCCTTGCAGTACACACCAACTACATGTACCCAAATTGCCATGGTATGTGCTATGCTACATAATATGATCTTGCGAAAACAGCTGCAGCAGGACCAGCATAGGGCTGGGCCAAACAGCCCCCCACCATTGCCAAGGCCATCACAGGCAGAGCGTGACTCGGAGGAGGAACAACCTGAGCCTGCCCCAGTAGGCAGAAGGAGGCGTGCCCAGTATGCCCTGGCCTTGGCAAAGAGGCAACGCATAGCACATACATTGGCTCAGTAGGAACCTTGGGAATGATACCCCTCTCTGACTCACTCATATAGTAACAGGGATGCCTAACGTGACACAACCTGCTCTCAAACATGTACAGGGAAGTGTAATACCCTGACTAACATCCTACCCTCACCAAGCATCATGCCACAACATGACAATGAGATGATCAAGTGCAACAATTGACTGAAGTATCGTAGTTAGTCAAAGGGGACCCAATGTGTGCCAGTCTGGGATGACATGCTGAGCATGACATGATGCACCACCTGCTAGGACTGGCGTGCACCTATCAGTGCAGGCCGTATGGATACTGGCAAAGGCTGTTGTCACCCACAGTGTGCCCTGAATAGGTAAGGCTCAAAACACAAACCTATCTCCATAGGTACCAGAAGGGATAAGAATAAGATAAGGGATAAGTTGAAACAGCAAGATGCATGCTGTCTAAACTCACCCAGTATGGTGAATGTTGATAACTGTGCTGTAACAGAAAACTGAGGCAAGGCTCACAACAGCACCCTAACACTACCAGGTTACACCTCATACTGTGCTGTACAGCCTCAAAACTTGGAACAAGCTACAAAAGGAGGGTGACTAGCAAGAATTGTCAAGGATAACCACACCCTCATGTCGGTACCACAACAAAAAGCAGCATGGACTAGCCATGCTCAAGTAACAGTGGCTAAAACTGCCCCCCAGTTTATAGCCTGCTACAGACTACTGTCCCAACACCAGGAACTGCATCCGGCCTATGCTGGAATACATGAATATATCAAGTCCTCCAAACCACATTATATTGGGTGACTGCAAATACCCAGACATAGACTGGGAGCATTATACTAGCTCCAACAGTGTAGGACAAAAGTTCATAGAATCCACAAACCAAAAGGCCCAGGAACAACGTACCACTCCCACAAAGGGGTAAGCATACTGGATGTGATAATCAGCAACATGGGTACTGGATGTCAAGATGAGAAGTGTATTGCTCACTGGTAAAACCAGACCATAGAGTAATCACACTGGATATACAAATCCTGACCACAGTCCCTGGCCGGAAAACCACAGTGGAAAACATGTGTTAAGCAATATTTGCACTCCTCCAAACTGATGTGGAATCCATTAAAGGTCCTGCAGGTGCAAAATATGGGCCACACCTCAGAACCTGTAATACAGCCATTCCATGAACACTGCCAGGAATGCTTGGATTATGCAGCCCTAAATTAAATCAAGACACAGTGCCTAAATCTGGCATGGTGGACACCAGCCATAACCAAAACATGCAAGAGAATGAGGAAGCTACTACATGATAGAGCAAACATGAACAATGAAGTAATCACTGATCAGTAGTATGGCAATAAAATCTGTCCACACATGCAATCCACTAAGGCCAGCCACAACAAGTGGAATCTGTGAATCCAGAGGCAATGTCACACCTGCCCCAAGTACACAGACAACCCCCAACTCCACCCAAGAAATACAAATATATGTGAGAGATGCAACCATCCATCCAAACTGGAGGCTGAGCTCCCTCAACTCAGTACTCCCAAAACAAGTCAGTAGGAGAAGGTAACCACACACACCACAAACACAGTCCCACATAGACCTATCACAACTGCAAACCAAACACATAAACACAGAAAAACATTCCCGGAGGCACAAATTACAAACACAGCACACCAACAGAGGCCTCTAAAGCTGACACCCAATCAAACAGCCTCCAAACATAGCACATGCAACACATAGCACACAAAGTTGGTGTGCCAAACAGTCACAGGCCAGAAGGAGAAACAACATGCCTGATACAGTTGTAATAGGTGACTCCATAGTCAGACACACTGCTGTCCCGCACACCAGACTGAACAAGGGTAAGGGTACAGTAAGCTGCCTGTAGGCTGCCACAATATGCCACATAACAGAAGTATGTAGGTCACTCCAAAGCAAGTAGAAATATGATGCAGTCATAGTCCATGCTGGTGTGAATGACCTGAGATGTACCGCCCTAGACTACATGAAAAGAGACATAGATGAGCTATCTGATTATGTAGTCCAGGCCGGTATGACACTCACCGTGCGCTGCATCCTACCCTTACCAAGAATAATGCCACAGTACAAACACGGAATGATCAGTCATAGCAAGTGGCACACTTACTGGTGTCATTCCAAGGGGATCCAATGTCTGTCTGCTTGGGATGTCATGCTTGACAAGCCACGCAGCTGTCCTTGGGATGGCCTGCACCTGTTACCCCTGGGCTTCTGAATATTGGATAAGGCCTTTGCCACTTCCATAGAGCCTTTTGTAGGCAAGGCTGAAAAGACTGACCCACCACCCTAGAAAACATAAGTGGGAAGAAACATAAGGGAAATGCTGACCAATGCCAGATGTGTACACCCCAATATGCATGCTCCCGAGGCCATCCCCAGAATGGAGAACATTGATGTCTGTGCAGTGACAGAAACCTGCTGCAAGCCGCCTGACAGCACACCAGCACTACCAGGTTATACCACGTATCATGTGTCATGGCCCCAAAACCTGGAACAAAACATAAAAGGAGGGTGAGTATCCATAGTCAGCACAGACACCCATACGTCCAGGTAACTGACAATGCACAAGGCATTGGAGTTCACCCATGTGCAACTAACTGTAGGCAAGACTGCTGTGCAGTCTGTAGCATGCTACAGACTGCACTCTCACACACAATAACCCCACCCAGCCGTCCTGAAGACACTGGACAGTATGAATGTCCCACCAAATAACAAACAAGGTACCACAAATTACCACATAGGTGGTAAACCATTATGTATGGAAGGAGTAACCAGGGACCTAGGGACACAAGTGGACAGTAACCTGTTATGTGACACCCACATTGCCAATGTGGCTAGGAAGACTGTCTACATTTGACACCGTATCAGGAAAGGAGTCACATCTACGGCAACAGAGGTCATTGTGCCCCTATACTTTTCTCTAATCACACCCATAATCTAGTACAATGCCTCATATGGGATGTACCTTACCTGACACCTGCAGCAGTTAGAAAGACCTCAAAGGTACCTCACCAAGAGGATAAAGGGTCTCAAATATATGTCATATGCTGCCTGGCTGTAGACACCCCAGCTGAATCCAGTCACATACTGCCTACACAGAGGCATTGCATGCCTGTTGTAGGAGGCCATGCCCAACACAGGAGTAATGGGCATGCTCCACCCCAGAAAACACAAATCCATCGGAGCTGTGAGAGTAAGAGATGTCAACCTCAACAAATAATGAAATATGATGTGCTGGTGGGACAGATACATAATCCAGAGGCTCCCCACACCCTGGACCAGAATCCCACTCCATGTTAGGCAGAGCCCCTCACTGACACTCTTCAACAGGAATCTTGCCAAGTGGATGGATGATTGTAGAGTTACACTGGGGGTCTTCACTGTGTCATGTCCAGACAGAGGCACAGCAAAGCAAATCATAAATGGCCATAATATTCACATAGCAAGGTGTCAAAAGCCACACACACTCTGGCTAGGCTAACAAATGCCCAGGGTGGATAGCCTAGTATGAACCTATGAACCTATGAAGATACAAATTGTACAGGACACTAAGGATAATCCCAAGGCTTTCACAACTGATGGTAGGAACCATGTTGGGAATTCACAGATATGCCCTGAATCACACAAATATCACAAACACACACACATATTGCCAACATACATCCTGACAGGTGCAGTGCAAGCCCCCCCCCCCCGAATGCAGAATATCTATCCCAGCAGACTGCTGGCCCCCTGACATTGCAGATGCTGAGGTAACAGCCAACATCTACAAAGCAAAACACACAGCAGCAATGATATGAGATGGTGTCCTGGGCTTAGTGCAACATGGACTCCAAGATGAATGGAATGCCAAACCACACTACTGCTCAATGTCAGCCTTACCACAGAATATGTACCCAAAGAGCAGTGTACAACAACAGTGGTCCTTCTCAACAAAGGTGTTGCCTGAATGGATGCTGAACACTACTACCCCAGAATCCTGAGAAGCTCGGTTTGCACAGCTATGGAAAGGATCAACATGTACCACAGACATAAAGATATTGGGGACCTACTGACACCAGACCCAACCCAGTGTGGCTTTCTCAAGTGCAGATCCTGCCCCTAACCATGTTTGACTCAATTGAAACAGTCATTAAGGTCATTGATGAGGGCAATGTGCTCCACACAGTGTATCTGGACCTTGCAAAGGCTTCTATACAATACCCTACGTGTTCATTATAGATAGGCTCACCAGCTTAAATATAAACCCACATGTCAGTAGAGGGGTTGCAAACCAGACCAAGGACAGAACAGACATGGTCAGACATGCAGCAGCCATGTCAGACTACAAACCAGATATAACTGGCATCCCACAAGGCTTTGTCCTGGGATCTCCCTCATCTGGTATATATGTCCCATAGGTACAGGCAAACATGGAAGGACTGTGTCCGAACATGTTTGCAGAGGACTACAAACTGCTCACCACATATGATCCACCAGCTGACACAAGCATCCCACAAAAGGGCCACATAGAAACAGACAACTGGTGCCATAGCCATGTCAGCAAGCTAAGTGCAGAAACGTGTATAGTCAACCCCCGTGGATATACAGTAAGTGCCCACCAATTACCACATAGGTGTTAACCCATTATGTAGTTAACATGTAATGAGAGACCTGGGGACACAAGGTGATATCCTGCATTGGACAAACATGTGCTGTAGTGTTTACAGAAACATACCATATACCCACCTAATCATGAAGGCTGTCAGATCTAGATAAGGGGAGGTCATTGTGGCTCTGCAGTCATCCTTCATCAGCGGTACAATTGACTACAATAGCCCCTGTGGGATGTACCTCAGCAGACACCTCCATCAACCGTAAAGTCCCCAACAGTACCTCATCAGGAGTATCAAAGAGCTTTCACAGATGCCATGTGTTGTCTGTGTTGCTGGCATCAATAAACATGCTGCACCTTGTACAATCTGAATGGCAGTGAGCTATGCACATGAGAGACCTGAACCCCAGCACTGACTTACATAGGACAAGCTGTACTGCGTGATCCATAACACAGAAGCCACTCCCACCCATGAGTGAACCCCCAGCACAGGCTACCAATAGAGTCACTTATCAATCTTCCTCAATAGGAATCCTGATGAGTGGATGGGAGATGGTAGATTTATCCTGGGTATCACTGTCATGTCACAGGTAGACAGAGGCACAGTATACTAACCATGACATATGTCATGGCAAACTCCACTTACAATGTGTGTTGAAGGACAAACACACTCTCCAACTAGCATTAGACATGGACTAGGGCACATCGCTAGTGTTTGCAAATGTACACATATGTTGTGGAATACACTACCAATGTTGGACAAGCCTGGTTTAAGTAGTTCATATCTGAACAGAATGCAACATGGTCAGATGTACACAACTGGCCCCTAACCAGGCTGTTGTGCCCACTATTGAAATGTAAAGCAGTGATAGCAGTAAAGCCCATGATACTGTCCACCACAGTCAAAGTACTACCAGTACACTATACAGTACTACAGTGTTAGGTCAGTGTGAAAGGATGTTGACAACTGTATGCAAAGTATCCCATGCAAACACTGCAGGCACAGTATAATCCTGTTGTGTTCACACACAGAGCAGTTGTACAGTAACTACACAACATGACACACAACACACAGCCATAAACGGGTGATAGTTGTTGAAGTTCACACTCATCCACAAATGTGGTGGGCTGCAGAGTCCACCATATGGAATGCTCACACTGGGCATGCTCACACACTTTGACAACATGCCATGGGAAGGCTGAACTGGGCATGCTCACACACTTAGGCCAAATCTCGGTTTAGCAGTTGGACACACATATCTGGTATTGTTATGTGTTATTCCAGGAACCAACCACATTACAGCAGTCTGCCCAGTGCACACAGTTAAATGACTACAGGGACATACATGATATAGTGGATCCCTCCCATATGCAAACATCTTCCACAGATGCACAAGTTGTTCATACAAACAGGGAATGCTATGGCAATAAAGATGTGCAAACAGTCTATCAGCAACAAATAATGTGCATTTGACAATTAAACATATGGGTATAGAGGTCAACACTAGGCTGTTTGCCCTAGGGAATGACAGCTTAGCCAGAGTGTGCTTGGTGTCTGCCTCCCCACAGGATGCACATTCCCCTTTCTAAACACAGATGATGTCAGCACCCTATAAGTACAGCAGGAGAAAAGAAACTTCCCAGTAATCCGAATAGCGAGCTCTGCTAATGCGTCCGTCTCAAGTGTCATAACATAGTTAGGTAGGGGTTTCAAATGCTTAGTGTGTGTGAGTGGGGTTGGTGTGTGTGTAAGTCTGTGGGAGATAAATGTCCCTTTTAGCAACTAGGAAAACACACTACAGGATGCACATTCCCTTTCTAAACACCGATGATGTCAGTACCCTATAAGTAAAGCAGGAGAAAAGAAACCTCCCAGTAATGCGAATAGCGCGCTCTGCTAATGCGTCCGTCTCAAATGTCATAATATAGTTAAGTAGGGGTTTGAATCCTGCGAATGGCAAGTGTGTGTGTTTGTCTGAGGGGGGTTTGTGTGTGTGAGAGAAATGTCCCTTTTGGCAAATAGGAAAACACACTACAGGATGCGCATTCCCTTTTCTAAACACTGATGATGTCAGCACTCTATAAGTATAGCAGGAGAAGGAAACACTCCCAGTAATGCAAATAGCGTGCTCTGCTAATGCATCAGTCTCAAGTGTCATAACATAGTCAGATAGGGGTTTGAATCCTGCAATTGGCAAGTGTGTGTTTTTGGCTGAGGGGGGTTAGTGTGTGTGAGGACAATGTCCCTTTTGGCAACTAGGTGAACAGACTACAGGATGCTCACTCCCTTTTCTAAACACTGATGATGTCAGCACTCTATAAGTACAGCAGGAGATGGGAAAACTCCCAGTAATGCGAATAGCACGCTCTGCTAATGCGTCCGTCTCAAATGTCATAACATAGTTAAGTAGGGGTTTGAATCCTGCGAATGGCAAGTGTGTGTGTTTGTCTGAGGGGTGGTTTGTGTGTGTGAAGGTAATGTCCCTTTTGGCAACTAGGAAAACACACTACAGGATGCACATTCCCTTTTCTAAACACTGATGATGTCAGCACTCTATAAGTATAGCAGGAGAAGGGAAAACTCCCAGTAATGCGAATAGCGTGCTCTGCTAATGCATCCGTCTCAAGTGTCATAACATAATCAGATAGGGGTTTGAATCCTGCAATTGGCAAGTGTGTGTTTTTGGCTGAGGGGGGTTAGTGTGTGTGAGGACAATGTCCCTTTTGGCAACTAGGTGAACAGACTACAGGATGCACATTCCCCTTTCTAAACACTGTTCAGCAGAAGGCCATGGCTCTGGCACAAGTTGTCTGTTGCTATGATGCCCCTTTGGAAGATGCTTGTCTCAGCTGGAGAGTCGATTATGGTGGCCTGTTTGCAGTCATCTGCATATTTGGACAGCCACAGTCCGTCCGTGTTGGCCTGTACCTCCAATAAATATATACCAAACAAGAGGGTGGCAGGACTGAGCCTTGTGGGACACAACCCGTAACTGTTGTGGGGTCTGGCATGGCTCCAGCAATGCTAACCATGTGGGTTCTGTCCTTGAGCCACTGTGCAATCCATCTAGTGACATAGGGCCTTATATTTAAGCTGGTGAGCTTCTCTAGAATGCCCAAGTGGGGTATTGTTGTGAAGGCTTTTGCAAGGTCCAGGTAGGCTGTGTGAACCACCTTCCCCTCGTCAATGGCCTTGGTGACTGTTTCAAAGAAATCAACCAGGTTAAACCCGGTAGTGCTGGTGTGCTCTCAGTAGCCCTGAACCAGGCATCTGTTACTGAACAGATATCGATGTTTTCCATGCCAAGGAGTGTTTTGGGTGCATGCATCTGGAGGTTTAGACATCTGGCGTTGGGTAGCATTGCTCTTAGTTTCTTATCCCTTGTGATACCTATGAAGGTGGGTTTGTCATTTGAGCCCTGCCTAACATAGGCACTATGGGGGTAGCAAGAGCCTTTGCCAATATCTGAAAGCCCAGGGGTGACAGGTGCAGGCCGTCCCTAGCAAAGCAGGTAGTTCACCAGAAGATGAATGTGTGAAGGTGTAGTGCCTGTGATTAGTTAGCAGTAGCATATATGACTGCTCACATGGACACATGCCAGGTAGGTCATATGCACTGTGTCACAGGCAATGTACATGTGAACAGGACAAAGTGACATCCTGTCAAGTGAGACATGGACATACATATAGTAGGCTATGCAGATGGCACTAGGAGTCCACAGAAGCTCTATAACTATGCATTGCAGGTGTGATCAGTATTCCAGGGTAATTGCAAGCAAACATGCATGCAAACAAAGCTACAGTAAACAGGGCTGCAGGTAGTCCATTGTACAACAAACAAGCTGTACCAGTTCCAGTAGGTAACACTGCAAATATGCAGGCACTATGCACATGTACATGGAAATACACGGGTCAGATGGCTAGGGTCCAGTCTCAGTGCACACAAGTGTACAGACCATGTACTGTCAGGATGTACAATAACTGGATAGAAACCCATGTGCTCATACCTGCAGTAATACACATGTCAATAACAGACACTGAGCCTTCACTCACTGGTTCCATACTTAGTAGGGTGTATGCTTCCTGGCCTGCCACCACAGTATCCCTGACATATATGGGGACTCTCCCTCCTGTGACAGTTAGTTATGTGTGTTGGGGCTGTCTAGCATGGTATGAGATGTGAGCATGCAGTGCTAGGGTGCTCCTGTGTGTCCTGTACCAGTCGTGTAGTACTGCACACATATCAACATCCTCAAACATCTGCAATGCAGAGTCTAGTGTGGGCAACATGCCACTTGCAATTTACATGTCCATCATTGTGTATTACTACATTCATTACCCTATCCCCTGTGCTACCTATGTATGTAGCCTTCTGTTGACATCATTACCACCAGTATGCCAACATGTGCAGATGATACACTATGGTACTTACCATGGGTGTAGACAACAGGACATGACAATCACACACTTACTGCATCAGGCATGCTGTGATATACCCACAATTAATTCAGCACACAGTACTGTTAACAACATGATACTATTACTACACATCTATGTGGTCACCCTGTGCATCAGCAACATGTTAACCTGTACCTGCACAGTTGTTACAGATTGCAGGAGGTGACACAGTTTCATCATATGCACAGGGTGTGAACCTGGTATGCCTGAGTCAGCCACCCATACCACTAATTGACATGTATGTGTATGTGTGTTGGTGAGGGACAGCAGTAGAAGGTGGGGCAATGTTGATGCAGTGTGTGCATGTATGCGGTAGCCCTAGGTGTTGTCAATTTGCATGTGTGTATGGATGCACACAGTCCCACCTCATGGCTGCCATATACTGGCGTTTGTGGACAGCCACAGACTGTACCTGCCAGGTCATACAGATCAGTGTCTCTGGCCACGGACACGGTACCTGTGCCTTGCAGGGGTGCTACGGACTGTATCCGGTACCAACCCAGACTGGGTACTGTCATCAGAAGCAGGTGTTCGTTGACTGGACACAGATCCCTGTCGGGCCCGGCCAGAGCCACGTGCGCATGGTCTCCTGGGGCGGTCTGATGACAGCACAGACCTAGCATTGCTGGGGCTGCTGCTGGCACTACGGGGGCGGACGCGGCCCTGTTGTCGTCCGCGACGACTGCCAGCTGCTGCTGTTGCTGGCATACGGCCACGTTGACGCCTCAACCGCCCACCATCGCCCTGGCTCATGGACATGTAGTTGTGGAACCGGTCTAATATGTCCCCACAACGTCTGTCTATGACATCGGTGAAATCACGGATGGCAGCCGCAATGTCACGCATACTGTCAGTCATGGCTGTGCGACATGCTGCCAGCTCCCTCAGACCCTGTCTGGTGTACCGTTCCATACGTGACTGTGCCTGCATGACAGTCCGAAACATAGCTGAGGTTGTAAGACCTCTGTGGGCATCGCCTGACAGGGGCAGTACGCCCATGGATGCTCCCACGAGAACCCCTGGACATCTGTCTGTGTGGTACCATCTCTGGGCCATGCCCATGGCTGCTGTGTGTGGAGGCATGTGCCACAGATACCACATTACCCTGGTCAATGCCCACTGTATGCTGTCCATCACCTAGGGACAGTGGTGACAACGGGTGTATTGGCAGGATAACTGTGCGCATTGATGGGGTCGACAGCTGTGTACTGTCAATCGGCTGACCAATGGCAGACCCTGGCATGCCTTCCTGTGCCATTACATAGATGTCATCATTATCAGTACCCAGGGCACCTGACTCAGGTTCCCTGCTACATGACACCAGAGCAGCAACAGAACCTGTGGGAAGGAAACAGGAAACACAGTTTACAATGTCTACACATTACCAGCGATGCACACATGCACGGGTGCACACATGCACAGATGCACAGGTGCACACATGCACACATGCACAGGTGCACACATGCACACATGCACACATGCACAGGTGCACACATGCACATGCACACATGCACAGGTGCACACATGCACACATGTACACATGCACACATGCACACATGCACAGGTGCACACATGCACACATGCACACATGCACACATGCACAGGTGCACATATGCACACATGAACAGGTGCACACATGCACACATGCACACATGCACACGTGCACACATGCACACATGCACAGGTGCACACATGCACAGGTGCACACATGCACACAGTTTCACACAATTGTACAGTACTCAGTATGTGTGATATCAACACACAGACACAGACACACCTACATGCATACAAAGAGCACTACTAAGTGAGCCAAATAGTACTATTACTATCAACACTATTACAGGAATTGTTAATACACATTCACCAGCATGGATAGGCTGCATTGCTGTTATACCAGGGGGTCCTGCAGACGTGAAGAAACTAATGTCAGTGGGCACAACTGTGCCATTGTTACTGAGTATGATACAGGTCAGGAGTACAACAGTCGCCTTTCACAGGTCAGCAGCTAATATTGAGGATATCACACTTGCACATTAAATACTATGGTGACAGCTACAAACCAAGGACACACCTCACACATGCATTAACTACCAGTGTACACAACAGTCAACTATACATATGGCATATTACCTGCACGTTCACTGTCTTGCTGCTGTGTGGCTCCAGCCTCCATCATAATGCATGTCTGCTGCTGTTGTTGTTGCTGGCGGACTGGAGCCACTACACTCATGAGTAGTCCCTCCAGTCTGGAGAGTGGGGGATGTGTAGCCACCCCACCACCTGTGGCGACCTGTTGCCTGTGGATATCAGACGCATGCTGACGGACATGTCTGATTAAATCACTGCAGTGATGTCGTACCTGCTCATATGTCCTATTATGCATGCCTATGTCATTTACCCGACGGACAAGGTCTTGCCACAGTGCAGCCCTCTCCTGCTGATTCTGGCTGGTGCGGGAAAAGACTATTGCATAATCCCGCACCAGGCTCTGGTGTATCTCCTCATCCTCAGCTGTAGAGTAGGTGGGATTCCATGGGTGGGCCATGTACCTGAGAAAGAAAATAACCTGGTATCAGCAATATATGTCAGCAGAATTTGGCACACATACTACACATGCTACTCGACTGTTATGATACAACATATCTCACATATGTAGCATCTGTCTGTCTATTGGTGGATACACATGTAAATGGCCAGGTATCAGTGCTCGGCCAGCAACTGTGCAACAGTACCTGGCAGACTCCATACGACATACTACCAAACCCCAGCAGTCAGAACACTGATTCAGGTCAAGAGCACCTCCTCACTCTGGGGGTTTGTATCTAGGTACTGTATGGCCTACATCGGCAACTACTGTGAGCTGACCACACACTGATTGCCCTGGATATACATATCCCACCTCCACCACCAGCACAAACGACTATAGTGCATAACATTACAGATACAAACTTTACACTTTGTAACAGTGATATGGTATCCTTTCAGCCCACTGGGCCAGTGGCAGATACAACCCACAATGCTGACCCCTACACAATTGCTTTCTACAGACATCTCCGAGAATGCATGGATCATGCAATCCCATATATGACCAAGACACTCTCCACAACAGGACAGCATCCTGTCTGGTGGACCCCAGCCATAGACAGATTGTATTACAGAAGATGGAAGCTACTGCAAGACAGAGCATAATTCACTAAAGGGAGGGCATGTCTGAGCAGCACTGGTAAGGATCTATTTTCCATCATACAAACTGCATGGGAAACTTTGAGAGGGAAATCAAGAGTGACACTACAGATAACCAGAAGGCCTTCTTCAGTTATGTTAGCAACCTGGTCAGGAGCCATCCTCTATGCCCATAGGTAGTACACAACAAATATTTCACTGACACCACAGATATCGACAACATTGTGGCAGACAGGTTCAGTGCAGGTGTCACCCCGCCCTCTCCCCTGAAATAAGGCATAGTTATCCCAGCTGACTGCAACCTCCCTGTCATCACAGATGTCCAGGTGAGAGACACCTGCAGGACAGCAGAATACACAACATGGATGGGACCTGATGGTATCCCCAGTTGCATGCTACATAACCTCTGACAGGAGCTAAACACACATATAGAAGTGCTATGTAACACTAGCCTGACTACAGGATATGTACCTGTACACTGGCGCACAGCAGCAGTGGTTCCACTCCATGAAGGAGGCACCTCACCATACCAATACAATACAACACAATACATTACATTACAATACAATACTATACAATATGCTATTGCCCCTTTGTCTACAGCAGCATACTGTTCTGCTACCCTGACCATTGTGACACATGTGGTGTGATGGTACCTGCTGCTGTCACACAGGTACACAGGGTGACTCATATGGCATATTACCTATCTGACTAACATTCAGCAGGGGTATGTGTGACATGTACTCATGGGGAGTCTTGCTTCTTAACACTGTGTGGTTTATTGCAGGGTATGTCTTATCTGTGGGTAGGAACTCTTACCTCCACATGTGCATACTATTGCAGTGGCACGGACGACACACAGCAGACATTTAGGTTGTGGATGGTGGGAGGTGTTACTATGGTTGTTGGACATCTGTCATGGGTGTGACCTCCATATGTAAATCCGGGAGTGGTAACCTCTATGTGGGTAGCATATGTGTACTCTGTGGTGTTGTCAGTCACTGTGCATTGGTAATGTGTTTGAGTGCATTGTCACAGTGTTGTACATGTCACTGTGTCCTTCTCCATATCTGTAGCTGTCATGTGAGGTCCATACCATGGCATCCATTATGTGGTGTGGGGGGTACACCGACCTACATGTCCATACCTGACTCACCATGTCCGCTGACACATACCATGTGCAGGTATTCCAGGGATAGTGTGCCACTGTGAATATCATTGGGGCCACTATTGTACACATTTCTGACCCTGCTCACCCCTGACACATGCAGTGGTGGGAAGCCAATCACATATCTGGTGGTTACTGGTGTAGGTGATCTGGAATGTGGTATGGTACTCCGGATTTGACACTGGTGTTCACTCCATGCCTTTGTCACCAGGCACCTGTTGCAATACATCTGTACACATGTGCCTCACTCAGAATTTATATACATCTCTCTCTCTCTCTCTCTCTCTATATATATATATATATATATATATATATATATATATATAGATATATCTATATGTATATATATATATATATATATATATATATATATATATATATATGTCCATATACATATACACATATATATATTGATGTACATATATTGCTATAGATGTGGAGGGGGGGCACAGAGGGGTGTGAGTGGCAGAGGGGCTGGGACAGGCTGTGTTGCAGGTCGTCATATACAGTCATACCTGTAGGTAGTCAGATCAGTCTGTCTATGTATATGTATCTACATATATCTATATCTGTATGTGTGCATTACATAGATATGTTTGTACAATATTCTATCTGCATCTGTCTATGTATTCCTACATCTCTCTCTCTATGTATGTATACATATATGCATATATATATATCATATATATATATATATATATATATATATATATATATATATATATATATATATACATATATATATATATACACATACATATGTTGACATACATACATATCCATATGTTAGACAGGTATATCAACATATTTGTCTACCATACTGTATACACACACTAACATACTGCTAAACATACATAACTGTGTAACCTACTTTGTACATGGCACTACAACCTACAATCAAACAACATTGATATGTGCACATAGATGCTCTCACATACAAATGTATGTACAGCCTTCACTGATAGTTGCTGTATGTCCCCTGCCCTTTACACATCTTCATATACATATGGATACAGACCAATGACACATATGGAGGGTTCACAGTATGTAGACCTTTATAGTATTACTTTACATTACCTGTGTTTGTCACAGCTGCCTGTGTTGCTGTCTGGTTCTCTATCCTGCTGCTCCACTTCCCAGTTGTCAGCTTTCAGGTAGCTGTTGCAGAACAATTTGTTTCTGTCTGCTTAAATGCAGTTTTCTCTGTCTCTGTCTCTGTCTCTCTCTCTCTCTCTCTCTCTCTCTCTCTGTCTGTCTCTCACGTCCTTCTCAGGGTGCAATGAAAGTATTGCATGCGTGGACATGGAGTACAGCATACTTTTGTAGGTATCTGCATATTTCCATGTGATGGCCTCTGCACCAATTGTTAGCCAGCATTTGCTAATTGCATGCAGCCAGTTGTGTACTGATTGCAGTTCTCACTGTGATTTCAGAACAGTGCTATAAAAAGGTGTGTGAGATAGGCGTAGCCCTTTCAGATGTTAAGGGCAGGGACCATGCTGTTATGCTGTGGACAATGTTCTGTGAGTGTAAAGGTTGGTATCTCTCTCATATTTCCAGATGCGTTGTAGATTAACATTCCTCCATTCATTTCTCCAATTTCCTGTACTAACTGTGTATGTACACTGACACCTACAACTACTACTACTGTTAATGTGTGTGTGTGTGTGTGTGTGTGTGTGTGTGTGCTTTCCTTTCACTTTTGCTTGCACTCTGTTGCTAAGGCTTCAATAGTTTCCCTTTACAGTCACTACTTGTATGCCTGCTAGGTGTCTTGACTGTAGTGTGCTGCTGTAGCTTTCCTATTTTCCATGTACATTCACACCTTGGAATGCTTGCTATATCTGCTAGGGTGTTAAAGCATGCAGTGTGGTCTGGCCATGGTGTGGGCCTTGACATCTATTAGGGTATTTGAGTATGCTGCTGAGCAGGCCCCAGAGACTTTCAAGTTCATCTGTTATGTGCCTCATGGAATGGTACATATCAGTGGGGTACACCCATTAAAATGTCTGGTATGCTGCAGTTGTGACTGTGGGTTAGCATGAGCATATGTATTACTACACTTTTTCTGCCATGCAAGTGGTGAATACTTTCCGGACTCCATAGTTACCATTGCATGTGTTACACCTTTCTGCCTACTGTTTGTACATTTCACATGGGGTCTGTGGGGCATCCCTGTAAGTCATTCACTGTTGCTATGTCTAGGCTCTTAACTATTCAAATATGGTGGTGTCGGACCCGTCATGTGTACAGATATTTGCAGGTTGTCCACATTTCTGCCTCATAATATGGTCAATATCTCATGCACACCTTTTTCTGGCAAGTCACTCTGGGCTCAAGTCAGAATATGGTGACAAACATTCAAGTTCCAGACTGCATACCCTTCCAAACATCCCACAAAGTGTAGACCCTGTTACTTTCTGAACTGTCTGCGTTTGTTGTAACATTATTTGTAATGTGTCCCTGGTTTTGGGCCTTTGCTCCACATATTTTATTACTTGGTCCAGATGTGTTCCTGTAAGAGGTTGTGGGGTATGGGCAGTGCTTATCCTGCTGTGAGTATGTGTGTGTCTTGCAAGGTGCTATAGTGACATTATTACCTACTAGCTTCCAACTAGCATGGCTGTTTCTGTTCACACACTACTATTATGGAAATCCACCAGTTTTGTTAGTAATTCTAAATGTCATGCTTTGTGTACTACACATCTATATTCCCTTTACATTCATTCCTACTGTTACATGATATATTTACTTTAGCACAATGTTCTTGTATAAGAGTCATGGCTTAGTGGTAAGTCATGCAGGCTACAGTTGCCAAGGTCCTGGGTTCGGGACTCACAGTGGGATTTTATTTTGCTTTTGAACTGAGTACAGGACCTGTCAATCAAAGTGACTAAGGCACTTTTAAGCAGTTGTAACCGGGTTAGCGCTGGTTTGCGTGGAGCTCACGCATGCGCACTGGCGGTTAGCTCCGCGCACACAAGCGCACACCCAATTACAACCACTTAAACATGCTTAATCTTGCGCACACCCGTGCTATTTTCTTTGAAAGAAAAGAAAAATGGGGAGACAGGAAAGTGGTGAAAAAGGGGTCACAAAGAGGGTAAGACAGTAGGGAAACAAGCTTGGGATGTGCAGGAGGGATGTAGGTAAGGCCCATAGCTGCCCATTTCTTCATCAGCAACAGCTGTGCATATATATGTAATTTGGTGTGACATTTGAAACCTTCCACCCCTGAGAGAGGTGTCAGGACAACAATAATACCTGTTGTACAGCCAATTGGAATTGATAGGTTCCATGTCCAGTAGACATGTGTGCGGAATGGGCAGCTATGTATGGGGTGTAATTTTTTTGTGGGTACAGAGTGCCCTTTTTTTTTTTTTTTTTTCAGGTGAGAGTGGTATGTCAGGTGAAGGTAGTCGGCACAGCTGGGGAGGTAGGTTGGGTAGGTTAACAGACAAGACAAACAAGACGCATACAGGGGCGGTGTATGACACGTGTGGGGGGTTACACAATTGACGGGGACGGAGGTTTGGATATCCAGAGTCCATGAGCCCACAGATGGCAACAGTGGAACTGATATCCCCACCCATAGGCAGTTGCCACTGTTCCTTCACTGCCCAGGACGGGGCTGTGCTGGGGGCTGTGTAGGCGGGGCAACAGGCATGCCCGTTAGTTGCGCCACCCGTGCCTCGAGCTGGCGTAGGGGCTCAAGGACAGAGTCCCGAATCTCCCTACGCACCACAGTCCGGACGCTACGGAGGGTGAGTGGTGGATCTCCTCTGGCCACACTTGCAGAGGGGGGGTGAGCCCCATCCCCTGCAGCGCTTCCACCTGCAGGTGGCACAGGGCCACCGGAGGAGGGTCCGGACTCGGCACTAGTGCCAGGTGCACTCGCCAGCTGAGGTGGGAGAGGTGGGTCCGCTGGAACCCGCCTTCCCTGTCGTACTATGTTTTGCATTATGTCATGACAGTTTGGGTTAGTGACATATAATACCATTCACAATTAGTTGTAACAGCATGCATTAGTATTCCCATTAACCAAACACCCAGATATTCACACCATTGAACAGCGTGCATAACACATGCATAATTTGAACAGAAATACACAGTGCAACAACATGCAGGGTTAATTGATGGCAACAGGCCATCAGGTGTGGATGTATGAACAGGGCAGATGCATCAACAGACATGCAAATATATATGACCCAACAGGACAAACGTCCAGGGGTGTTAATTGTGATTGCACATACCATTTTCACGTGGAATGGGTTATATGTGGTTATAGGGTGGGGAGAAGAAAGTAATATTAACACCTTCGAATAACAATACATATGCTGTACATTTCTAATAGCTACAGTTATATACACACTACTGTTCTAACTACAGTTTCCTATATGTTAACTATTTCAACTTGGTGATAGGACTGTTAATGCAACATCAATATAAATTTTATGGTTCTTCATACACATTCATATCTAGCTTTGTTCAGCTACATCAAGGCTACATTTGCTTTATATGGCTGTAGACAAGTGTGGATGTTTGGTATATCAGACAAACATCCTATCTGCATATTGCAGACTGAGAGCAACATATCCTGATTTTGGGATACACATTCCAGATGCAGCAACACTTTGAACAGATTTAGCTGTTTGGTTTTGAATCTCACATGCATTTCATTCTGTCTTGACTGCAGTATACTTTATTCAGGGGTTATTACTACTGTATTGCTGGATTCATGGCACTTTCTCACACTCTCTCACTTGCTTTCATTTTACTATTCAGGATGGCACTTCTAGGCTTTATTGACATGTTTTAACAATAGTTATTACAATCCTTTCCAGCAGTCTCACTTCTGTCATGTTTCAGTATTTCCACAGGGATATATTTCACACATGTGATTTATCATCTTCTGCAGCTATACTTTTCAGCCTGCTGCAGGTTGTGTACTATTTTCTTACAGGCAGGGCATTTTATTTCAGGATATATGTCGGACAGTTTCATGTTTAGCTTACACTTACAGGCTGTAAACTGTTGTAATCAAGCAATACTTGCATACACTTTCACACTGTTACTTGCAGATTTTATTCCTTACTGTCTACACTGCACTCTTTTGCTGACTGTCATACTTTTATATTTCTTTACAGTTACTGGTAGTGGATTACTGACCTGCCTGGTGGCGCAACCGCACCAGCCTATCGCCATAGGCTCTGCGGTTCGCAGAACGGACACCTGCAGCTGTAATATAAATGAAGTAATATTGGAATACACATCTCCATAATATCAGCTAGCTTAACTTTTTACATACATAATTAAATGTTACTTACTCAGTGGTGGGGCGTTGGGTGTTTGCCGGGCCTCCTGGATCCAAAGGTTCAGTTGGTCCTGCTTGCATCTCTTCAGGTCCGCATGGTGGTGACGGACCTGCTCACCTGTCCTTGGTATCCCTGTGGCACTGGTGAGTTCATGAGCCAACCGGTCCCATGCCTCAGCCCTGTATGCCCCCCAGAGGACCTGGCCCTGCATGAGTTGGGCCTCATGATTGTGGACTAGGAGCCAGGCCATGTACCTGGACTCCTCAACACCCCACCTCTGTGCTCAAAAGCGACTACCCTCTCCTACTCCTGACATTCTGCCTGCAGGTCTGTTCTACAATCGTTTATGCTGTGTATTCCCGCCTATGGGGCTTATATAGTCTGTTTTTCCCGCACATATCTGTGATTGGCCATTTTGGAATTGTATCAACTTCAGTAAACCTGCATTGTCATGCTGTAGTTTGTATTCATTCCTATATATTAGCTATTATTGCATTTCTAGGTACTGCTGTCATGGCTTAGTGGTTCTGTACCTTGACTATGGTGTATAGTATCTTGGGTTCGAACCTGGCCACTGCTTTATATTTTTCATGACTGTCTAGACATGCTGAGGGGTGTGTCTGTGTAAAGGCAGTTTTGATACGGATTGCTCAACGTTGCCCGTCGGTTAGCTTGTTTGCGCGGTGCGCAGCTCCGCGCAAACGGGGTACACTGCTTTAAGCCTCATTTGGCTATAGGCATGCATATTACGCTCAGCTCAGCTAGGGGCACATAGATTCAACATGTTAAATGACTGCTCAGCTACGGGCACGCATTTTGCACCAGTTAAACCACTGCTCATCTACGGGCACATACACTCACTCTGTTAAACTGTAGCTCAGCTATGAGCACATCTGGCATGTTTTCTTCTTTTGGTACCTCACATGTCTTCAATATAAATCGGCTATTTCATTACATTTTACATGAATTGTGGTTTTATGTGTACATATTTGTCAGGGACTTGTTTCCTGCTTATTTTGCAAAAAAAAAAAATTGGTGTTGTGGGGGCTCGAACTATGAATGCCTGCTTTTCAGCCAACATCTCTACCGCTACGCTATTGCTTCTTGGCTTACTTTGCATATTTAGTTCTTATATGCTTTCCCACTGACTGCTAACTGTAGCTGTGCTACGGGCACGCCCGCGCAAACGAGCGCACTCACGGTTAAACATCTTTACAATTTAAAAAAATATATAACATGTTCATTTATATTTCTTTTATGTTTATAGTCTGTAGGGGCATGTGTTGTGTTGTGTTTATTCACATTTCCGTGGACTCTGTTGTGGGTGTCTACTTTGGGCACTTTTACACTTCTGGGGTGTGTCCGCTTGCAGGGCTCGGCCTACGGACACGCCCCCTACTGTCTTACACAGACCGTGTTAGACTTAGGTGTGATTCAGCATGCTCTCATGAATATGCAAAGCATGCTGACATCACTCCGTTTAACTGCAGCCTCCGTGTAAGAGTTATAACTCTTACACAGAGGCTTCGTGAATCCTGGGGACTGTGTTAACACAAAATTATACAGATGGGATGCTGAACAAAGAAATCAAGTGATATATATATAACAGTATTTTGAAGATAGCATTTCAGACAAAGAATTGTGTAGATGTACTTGTATGCATTTAATGCTACATATAGAGTTGTGAATATAAATTTTTAACAAATAATTCTGCAGATAAACATCTAAATATGGAATGTTACAAGTTAAATTCTAAAAATGTAATTCTACCAATAAAATTTTAAAATACATAATTCCATAGTGCTGCACAGATATGATTTAAGCACATAATTCTGCAGATAGACTCTTAACAGCTACAATTCTAAAGACAAAATTCTAAAAAATGAAGTTCTAAAGATGGCATTTTAAGTATAGCATGCCACAGAACTAATCCCAAACAATGGGTTCTATCTGTAGATAGAATTCAAAAAATACAATCTTGCAATCAGAATTAAAATCACAGAAATCCACAGGTAGAAATCATGGAATACTATGCATAGAATGAACACAGTCTCTGGCAATCATATTTTTTATACATACATGTATACATTTATATATCTGTGTATGTGTGTGTGTGTGTGTGTGTATATATATATATATATATATATATATATATATATATATATATATATATATACTTCTACTGATGAAATTGTAAAAAAACAGTATTCTATAATTCTATAAAAACATTTTACAGAACTCAAAAATAGATTTATGTGGATAGAATTACAAACACAGAAGTGTACATATAAAATTTTAAATATAATTCTACATACAGAATAATAAACACAGAATAGAACTTAGCATTCTACTGCTAGACATCTGACCAGAAAATTATGCAGATTAGATTCGAAAAATAATTGAAGAGACATACATTTACAATGTAAATACACAATTTTAACCAAACTGTAGATATAAAATTATATTAAAGAATTCTGTATAGAGAATTTTTCAGATATTCTATAGACAGAATTCTAAACAAGGAATGCTATATACAGACTTGTATATGTGATATGTTGCAGGCATAAATATGTAGGCAGAAGTCAAAATGCTGAACTTCACAGGCAAAACATTTTAAAAATTCAATTCTACAAATAAAATTTTAAACACACAATTCAACAGAGTTGTCATAGAATTCTACAGGTAAACTCCTAAAACTATCATTCTAAAGACATCATTTTGAGCACAAAATACTAAAGACAGCAGTCTAAACATAGAATTCTACAAACTGAGTTCTGACCAAAAAAAAAATTCAGGTATACTTTTATACAGAATTCAACAGTTTGAAAACTTGAGATAGAAATATGAGATTATAATTCTGCAGTTAGAATTCTAAACAGACATCTATAGACATAATTCAAAACACAGAATATTATGGATAGACATCTGAGCACTGATTCTATCCAACGCATTCATCACCAAATTGTCAGCTGGACTTATGAAACAGAATGAGATAGAAAATGACTAAGCACAGAATTCCAGATGTATATGAATATAACTGGATATCATTCTAAACATAGTATTCAAAGTACAGAATTCTACAGATACAATTCTTAGACTGTTTTACAGATAGGATCTTAACATAACATTCTACAGACAATGTTCTAAAAGTGGAAATAGAAACTTAGAATGCTGCAGAATTAATTCTAAATGCTTAATTCTACAGACAGAATTGATAAAATTCTAACAAAGGACATTTTAGTGCAAAATTCTACAACCAGAATTTGAAAGTCAGCATTCTGCCAACAATGATATAATTATATCTGTATGACAGTATAACAATGATAATGATATAATTGTACAGGCAGGATTTTAGAGAGAGGCTTTCTACATTAATTATAAGCAGACAATTCTAAAGACAGAATTCTAAATAAAATTCCACAAATGTAATTCTAAAGAATCAGTGCTAATGACATTATTCTAAAGAGAGAGGTAATTCTAAACACACAATTCAACAAATAGAATTCTAAGGAACAAATGCTAAGAATAGATTGCCAGAATTGTTTAGATTTCTATTTGTAAACAATGTACTTTAAGCACAAAATCATTCAATGTGAATTTTAAAATAAGCAAACAATTCTACTTATAAATATCTAAACACAAAATTTAACAGATGGGTTCTAAACTAAGAATTCAAGAGGTACAAGTTTGCAATATCATATCAACAATTTTAGACAGACATCTACATTCTACACATACCTTGCTGTTTGGAGTGCATGTCATGGCTCTTGAGACAGGCCGATCTTTTTTAAGGCATTCTCTTTTTCTTTTGTAAAATATAAATGACACATCAGTATAATTTGCCTCTGCCAAAAGAAGGTAAGATTAGCAACAGCAGTAGTCAGAAAATACAGTGCAGAAACTTATATGCAGTGCTTGTTATAAAATCCTGGCTGTCTATTCATAACCTCTGCCCCCATTGTCAGAGCAGGTAAGGGTGGTACCACCATAAGTTGCTACATGAAAAGTGACATCACTGACTACCTGATAAGCTAGTAGGCAGGTATCAGTTCCATATATGAGTCCATCACAATGGCCCAGTTGATGCTCCTGGTAATCCCTGTGCAGCATACAGAGGAAGATCTTTGTCTGTCTGCACCAGGTAGGAGCCTTGCTTACCACAGCATATGAAGATGTACTGTCCATTCAAAAGATCAGAATGAGGAGAAAAGTAGCAGTTTTGTGTGTAAAGATTCACATTATGGGCATCATGTGATGCACATTATTGGGAAGCAATGGTGTACTATAGAAAGCTTTGATAGCACAACAGGATGCAATGAGTTTGCAGTGTTCATACATGAGTATACTGTGCATATGACTTCTAACCTTGAAACAGGCATAGACTAGAATAATAGTACAGACTGCAAGTAATACCACAGCATATTATTGCAGCCGTTCCAAGATGTTTTCACTAACTCACATCATTATCATAATCCTTATGATGTCCATAGCATCCATATGTGCACTCTGGCTAAAGCCTTTGCTGCCCCATAGTGCCTTTTTAGGCAGATTATGTCTGCTGGACACTCCATCCAGTAAATCCTAATTTGAAACACATTAATGTGGTTCTACTCAATAGTGAGTCTTAAAAATAAAAATGCCCAATCTTGAGATTGTCCTGCAACTTGAACACATTCATAAGTATAGTTACCAAGACATGGTTTCAAATCACATGTATATCATAACATCAACAGCTTAGGTTGTTGAATCCAAAATCATCGACACCTAAGTGTCAAAAGCTAAAAACAGCGAATGGCCAAATCATCAAATTCTTTCCTAGGGAAAGAATTTACTGGGCCGTCCACAAACAAAATAAACAAACACACCTAAACATAGTGTGCTACCCCCCCACACACACACACACCCTAACTAAATATACCAACTCCGAAACCACTCTACATTGAGGAAAGGAGAAATCCCTGGGAAGGGCCACGAGAATTCTTTCCCAAGGAAAGAATTAAATGATGTAGCCATTAGCTATTTTAAGCATCCGATGCTTAAGTGTCAATGAATACACATTCAACAACCTAAGTAGTCGACAAATCAATAGGGAACATTCAAATTAATGAAAGCACTTCCTCTATTCCTGGGTATTTTGCCTATCATATCTTCAGAACTACTGCCAATTATAGGGGTGTATCAGTATTTCTTAAGTAAAGCATCATTTCACAGATTCCTCAGGATACCACATTTGAACTCCTAGATGCCCATATCACCATAAAGAAGACTAATTGCCATTTCATAGCTAGCTATAGAATGCCCTCTGTGTCCCCTTCAGAGCATTATAGCTATCTTAACAGCTTAGCTGCAATTCCTATTAAAGCTAAAACCTTGCTACTGGGGGAATTCAACTATCCATTAACAAACTGACTAACTTACCTTGTCAATGGATGGGATGCCCAATGCTTCCTTGACATTTATACATGTTAGCTAGTTTTAGTTAACCATCCTACCAGGGGCCCCAATATCCTCAATCAAGTCCTCAAAGATATGGTCATTTCTAGCATATTGCCATAAGCATCATCTTGCCTTGTTAAATCAGACCATAACTTAGTGATAACTAATAATGTATATCAGGACTACAATGAGAACATATGGTTGCATGGAAGTAACAGAGAGAGAGATACTGTGATACTGAATGGTAGAGTAGGTGAGGCAGCATAGTGCAAGGGCATAACAGGTTACTGTCCCACTGTGACGAGGCTTACCCTGCTAGGAAACAGAGTACAATGGCATGACAGGTTACTGTTCTGCTGTGAGGGTCTTATCTTGATAAGGAAAAGAACACAAGGCCATGATAGGTTACCTTCTTGCAGTGGCCTCACCCTTAGAGAGAACAGAGTGCAAGGGCATGACAGATTGCTATCTGGGTGTGAAGAACTCACCCTAACAGGTAAAAGAGCACAGGCACATGATAGATGGCTGCTCTGCTGTGGGGGCTCACCGTGATAGACAAGAGAGCACAAGTTCATGACAGGTTACTGTCCAGCCATAGGGCCGCATTGAGGAATATGCTCACAGACACGATACTTCAGGGAATGTGAGGCATCATGTACAACAGGTCACACTACCTACCATCAGCACCCTGCTGAGAGAAGCTGTGCAGTTGTAGAGTACCGATTTTAGCCATCAATAGAGCACAAGATAGGAATGGTGGCAGCACATCAGCTGCCAAATGGAGGCAGGGGGATACTAGTGAGACATAGGAGTCTGCCAAAGACAGTCATGTGCATGCACACACACACACACACACACACACACACACACACACACACACACACACACACACACACACACACACACACACACACACACACTCACACTCTCAAAAGCACACTGATCCACATGTCTAACTCACAGCTGTACACATCTTGTTATGAAGCAGAGAGAAGTGCAGTAGCTGAAAAGTTCATGAAGAGAAGGCAGAATTGTTTCTACAGGCTCTATGCTTAAATTACATGCATACCCATGACAATGGTTAAGTGGTCAAGGCTTTCCAGGACCAGGTATGGCAGGGTGTGTGGAAGGGCACTGTGGGTGGCCATTATAGGACACTAATACAGGTGTGTTGCAGAGCAACAAATATGATACTGCTTGTCTAAACCAAGGCACATGACATTGCCAGGGATAGGCCTTTCACTGGAGGTGGATCACCAACATAGAAGCAGCTCACAGAGATGAAGAAATTCCTGGTAACCTTGCTGGTACAGGTGAAAGAATTCTTACACTTGATGGTGGCTTGGATGTAGGACCTGGGCTAAGGATGACTGCCCAAGTGTAGATAATGTGCCAAGTTAGTCCTGCCATGTTTCAATACTATTGCACACTGTCAAACATGTGAAAGGGTTATAAAGCAAAACACATATACATATCTATTCTTCAGGTACAGTTGTGACTGCAACTGTGATAACCTGTGCTACAAAGTATGGATATGCCAATATGCTGTTCAGATAATTGGTATGTACCAGTATGTATGCTATACCTTGGGGAAGTGATGCATATTTTTCAGCACTGTCACATCTGTGTTATCTTCATGATTTTTCTGGTCAGTACATGTCTGATATCACATTACCTGTAACTGATGATGATGATGATGTCATCCAGCACATAGCAGTCTGATGACACAGTGACACTGTCAACACTGGCGGGCATGCTCACATTTTCCCCCATATGAAGTAATATTTGATGGATAGGCTGACCCTCCAGCATCATCTGTGTTTAACACTACATATCTAATCCATGTTATCCTTACCCAAGATACATAGGAGTCACCACCACAAATGACATTTGTAGGTTACACTGCTTTGGAGGTATGTACATCCACCACTGGAAGAGACATAGGCATATAGATGGCCATTGGTACCATGACTCTAGGTTATTCCCTTACCTGGGTGCCACATTTACCATCAGTCTAGGGATGTGCAGATCAGTGATCAAGGCACAAACAGCTGTTATGTACAACATAGCAGAGATAGTGAGTGTGCTACATGACCTCTGTAAAGAATTCTAACCACTACAGTGCTTACAAAATTATCTGGCATATGCAGAGTAATATGACCTAGAGGGGCCCTGGAGCAGACATCCCTGCTGAGGCCAGTCATGGTCTAAAATGGTGTATGCTAACACACAGTGAAGATAATGGCAAATGTCCACCATGGCCATGCAAAGGTTTAGATGCATGATGCACAGTCTAAGCCCTGGCCTACACAAATGGCACACACTGTTCTGGAGATTGCATCACTGTCAGCCTTGGCCATATCTACTTCCTACTGTAGATATGGACAATTGAGTTGTCATGGTCAATGCCTCACTAGGCCAGGCGCCACTCTGGGTTCTATATATCCACATCATCCATATCCCTGTCTACCTATGACAATCCTGATGGTCGTGGACATCATCCATCTCTTACCTTTCCACATGAAGAGCCATAACAAGGCTCCTGTATATGCTCCCAAAAGTACTGCGCCATTCTTCATGTAGAATGTATCTAGCCCAGATACTACAGGACAATGTAGTATACATGGCCAATGTTCACAAAATGGAAGCTCCACCTCACTGTAAAATGTTTTCCCAGATTCTCCCAAAGCCCTACCCTCCTCTGTGTCTAAGACATCCACCTCCAATAACCCTTAACTATGGTAACGTTTGTTCATGATAATAGGTTGATGTATGTCTATGTCAACTGTCAGACTGGAGAAAACTATACATCAACATCAAAAATGTCAACATATGGGTATAACAAGTTTAGCAGGGATGGGGGAATTCGCCCTTCCCACTGTAGTGCGATCTTGGAGATAGTAAATATAATTAGCAAGGGTTGTAGGGACACAGCACTCACATGTGGGATTCAATGATGATTTCCCCTTGCAAAAACAACCATTTTTTACTTTTTTTCCTGCAAATTCAACCTTTTTAATGATGAGTGCTATGGCATTCAATCTTCAGGAGGTCAGTGCTATGATACTCGATATTCAGGAGGTTGGTCTAATGACGTGAACCCATGGTAACATTGCTGTTAATTTGCCACTGTTTCACACCCCACCTGTGCAAATGATGATGACTGTGTCCTCTCTATCTCTTTGTTCTGCATGGGTAGGTAGGTGTTTGTTGGGGTCAATATTACGTGATCAAAAATTTAGATGTTCGAACACGTAATGATCGGCCCCAATAGAGGGAACCGGCAAAATGTCGAATGGCCAGAAAAAAATAACAAAAACCCAAACAAACCATTAAACTGCTTTATACAGGGGGGCAAGCCTGTAACCCCTGCAACCCCCCGCTACTTAAATATACCAACTCCGAGATTCCTCTACATTGCAGTAAATGGAAATCTCCCCTTACACAGATTTCCATTTACGTGTTCGACATTCTGCCATTTCATTCAATTGGGGTCGATCATTACGTGTTCAAACATCTGAATTTTCAATCACGTAATATAGACCCGTTTGATGTACAGTGAGGCTAGTCACTGCACTCTAATGTACAGAATAAATGCATTAATGCATGCAATAGTTCATTCTGTATTGTCCTCGTCATGGCCCATAACTGTTGACCAGATGCCACCCCTTTGCTAGTGCTTCAGTGTACTACACCCAGAATATCAGTGCAGCAAGTTCTTCAGAATACTTCTACTGACCTTTCCTGCATTGCTGTCACAGTTCTGTTAAACAGTACTGCAATGCTCCCATGTTGTAGCTGCTTGTATACTACCACATTGTGATGGTGCACATCACATATAATTTACTGGAGGTCTCAAGTCTGTACTGTAGTGCACCACCAGATGTATCCAATCAGAGGAAGCATCCCTTTATCAGTCAGGACACATATTCCATGATGTTCCACATCTGTGACAGTTTAGTGTTGCATGCCATTTCTGCCAAGATCTAGGGTCTTCATTTGGGGATCATTACACATGGTTCAAAGGCATATCCTGCATCATCTGCAGCACACAACATTGAACACCATTATGAGTGGCTTGCTGCCTATATCCTTATTAAGAACATATTCAGGACTCTGCAGCTAGTAATGTGTGCAAATACCAACTGAATAACTCTATTGAAAGCCATCTCTCATGAAAGGCTGGAAGAGGTCACATGTTTGCCAGATATGGGAATCATGGGACGTCTCAGGTTGATGCACAGACACATTGTAGCCTTGTGCACTACACATCACCTGGCACCTGAGTGACTGGAAGGCCTTCCATTTAATATTTCAGATGCTATGTGGAGCAGTTAGGGCCATGGTGATGCTGTGAGAGCAATAAATGGCTCCACAATACCTGAGGGAAACAGACTATATCATGCAATGCCTACGTAATGGTGAGTGTGGAAGCCATAAATGCTCTTTCACATACATTAGCATCATATCAATGAACTGGTATAGGATTTGTGAAGTTGAACTCCTAATATTTTTTCCTTCACACTGAAAGGCACCCCATAGCAAGGATATTTAGTGATACAGATGCCTTCATGTCTGCTGGGACAGGCAGTCCATGCATCCCACTTAATTATATGTGTGGGATGTATATGTGTACTAAGTTTCATATGGTGTTCATGTCCGCAAAGCAGTAGACAACCATTTGCTGGTTGTAAATGTGATAGCATGTCAGCCTCTGGCAGATCCATCTGTAATGTGGAGAATGACAATGTAAATGCACAACCTGGTTCTGGCAGTGACAACAGACACACTTTGCCTGCTAATACTGATGCCGTGTCCAGGATTATAATGAGTGAAGCTCCAATACACACTGAAAAATCTTGTTTTTCAGAATGGATGAGTTATTTGTAAATGTATATCTCTCAATCACTATGCCATGTTTGAGTTTGTCATTTTCATATAAGATGTCTCTCATTAACATTTTTAATCATCCCCTTCCTGTGTATCACCACTGACTAATCCATATCTTATAATGCTGTGTGTTGTCTGTTTCTGAATACTCACAGAATTTTAGAAAAGAATGTAAACACCGAAGTTTAAGCAAAAAAAATGCAAACATCGAATTCTAATATATAATTCTAACTCTGCAGATAGTATTGCAATGACAGAATTCTAAATAAAGCATTCTACTGACAGAGTTCTTAACATGAAATGCTACAGAGAATGATGAACATAGCATTCTGACAAAGAATTCTGCAGATAGAGTTCAAAATACAGAATTATACTTCTGCAGGTAAAATTCTAAAAAAAATAATTCCACAGAGCTAATCGGGTATAATTTTAAACACAGAATTCCACATTTGGACTCCTTCAGCTATAATTTTTAAAGAAATAATGAAAAACAGTTATTTTGTAGCTTATCTTCATTAAATAAACAGAAATGGAAACACCATGTCAAAAAGTACAAAAACATGGTTGGAGGTGACGGTTAAAAAAATCAGCCTCATCTGAATAACACAAGCAGAGTATTTATAGTAAAAATTCATCTTGCTAAAGAAACAAGCAAGCCACTTTACATGGCTTGTAATTAACACATTAAAATTAAAGAATTCACTTCAATTCATTATTTACATGAACTTTTCCACTTCATCACATTCCAATATAAATACTTAAGCCCTATAATTCCATTAATGGACTACATTCATTCCTGTATGTCACATCCCTACTAAGCAATTACATCACTTTTACTTTTAAAAATCTGAATTGCAGTAACATTTTTCTGTTCCAACAGCTTTGTAACCAAACGTGAAATATCAGTGTGGTTATGTCAGTGGAAAACTACTGAAAAACATTCAATTACATACAGTATATGTACTTTTCATGCATTTAAAACCTCTTTCTCATCAACTTTTGAACAAAACCATTTAACAGAAACTTTCAATTCTATGCATTATGCAGGATAAAGCAATTGTATAAATAAAGTATGCACATTAGTTCATTTCCCACTATAGCTCTAAAGACAGAATTGTAAAAACACAATTCCAAAGGTAACATTCTCAGAATTTTATTTTATTTAGCATTTTTTGACTGGGTTAGTCCCATAAGGCTGGTAGCCTCATTTCAGGGGAGAACAGTGGAGGTATTTCTACTACTAGGGGACATTTGATAAGGGCATCAGGGAACTTCCCCGACTTTTGGTGGTAGGGGGAGAGTTTGTATGTGACACAACTCACTTCCTGTTTCTGGCCCAGGCATGGAGGAGGCTCAGAGAAACAGGGAGGAAGCATGCAGGCTGTAAGCCAAAGTGAAAAGGTGGTGAAAAGTATTAAAACTGATGGAGAAATGGTAGAATCACTACCAGAAATGTTCTTAAATGATTTGCGAGCACAGAAAATGTTTTCACATAGAGAGAAGGTCAAGAAGGAAATGGAAGTGAATGCAGAGCTGGAAATAAATTCAGAGCAACATTTCTAGAAAAATCTGTTTGAATGGACAAAAAACTGTGGAAAAATGCCTTATTTCAACCCTCCACTCTGGATACATATACCTAGTATTATTAATGTTCATGGTAATAGAGGGTTTGTTAAGTATAGAGGACAACCTAAAACATGCTATTTTTGTTGAAAAGATGATAATTTAATTAATGAATGTGATAAAAAAGATGTTATTTATGCGATCAGACAAGTCATTATGCAAGGAAATGTGAATTATAGTGTAAAAATGTGGTAATGCAGGACATTCATGATTAGAATTTGAGATAGAAACACAAAAGAATGAAAAAAAAAACTTTAAATGAAGGGAAACGGATAGAAAGGATGCTGTACAGGAAGATACACCACAACTAAAAAATGTAGAAGTTGCTTTTGAAATCAAAGAGAAAGCAAAGGAAACATTTGAGACAAGTAAAGAAGAAACAGAGTGGAATATAGTAAATGGCAAGAAAATTTCAATAGGAAAGAGAGTGAGGGAGAGAAAAAGAAGGTTTAAAAATAATGGTAAGACAAAATCAGAAAGGGAAGGGATAAAAATATATTTGTATTACTGTTCCATAAAGCTAAAAAATTTAGCTTTAAATGTGACTAGTATGAAAAATATTAAGAGAAGAATTAATATTATATATTGGTGTGCTGTTGTAGATTCTCAAATAATAGTGTTAGATGATATTAAATTGTTAGAAGAAGAAAGGGTTCAAACAGAAAGGCTTTTAGAATGGTACTGTTATTTGGAATATAGGTAAAGAAACGTGTTCAGGTATATGCATATTATGTAAAGAAAATATAAAGACATTAGATATAACAATACTAGAAATGGGGAGAATAACTGTAGTCAATTTGAAATGGGAAAAACAAGTATATCAGGTTTTTATAGCCTTATATGCAAATGTAACAAAAAAGCGAGAGCAAAATTTTTTTAAAATATACTGAATTATGTGTGTGTGAATATAAATATAATAATGGCAGGTGACTTTAATTGTAACCTATGAAACAAAAAGAAAGACTGTGATGTTAAAATGGTTACAGAAATTATGAGAAGTGGGCAATTAAAAATGTAGGAAAATAAACACTGGACTTATAAAAAATGAAATTAAGACAGAAATTGATTGCTTCTTAATATCAGAAAGTTTAAAAATTACTCAAAAAGGAATAAAATATACTGGATTTTTGATCACATGGCTATTTAGATAAAAACCTCATGAAAATGAGGAATACATTAAAATAGGAAATTAATTAAAAGAATTAGTGAAAAAGAATTTGATAAAGGAGAGAGAACCTAGGTTATAGAATTATGGAAACAACATATTAGTGTGAGACCTTTTATGAAAATTGAACTATTTGGTGGATACAGTTTAAAAAGAAATATAAAAAAGTCTTTTAAATGTGTAGAAGAAAAAAGGAAAAGAGGAAAAATGAAATACAGTGCATTAAGTAAAGAACTTTTAATGGTTTAGTAGAAAAAAGATAGAATATTATATGAAAAATAACGAGAAATTTATAAAAGGAATCAAGTCAAAATTAACAATTTGTTATTTAAGCACGATTTTGCTCACAAGGAAAAAAGATAAAGTTGCACCATATTTATGTAAAATAATGAAAGAAAAAGAATAATTGATAATTAAAAAAATAAAGAAGGAAAAAAGTCAAGAAGCAAGAAGGAATATATGAAATAATTAAGGGCTATGTACTAGATTTATTTATCAAAAGAGAAGTGTGTATAGAACAAATGTATAATGGTGAGAAGTTCAATAAAGAAGATAATGAATATTTAGAGAAAAAATAAATATAAATAAATTGAATGAGATTAGGAAAGACATTAACACAAATTCAGTCATATGGTTAGATGGGATTGAATATAATAAGTATAAAGAAATGGAAGACTGGCAAAAAAAGGTATTTATACAAGTTATGAAGGAATTGATGGAAACAGGGATTAAGTACAAGGAAATTTGTAAATTCTGATAAAATTCATGTTTAAGAAAGGAAATAAAGAGAAGAAAAAAAAATTGGAGACCTATAATATGGATTATAAAAAATTATGACAATAATAGCTAAAAGAGTACAATGTAAAATGTAAAGGTTATATGATCAAAATTTGTTTGCAAGAAAAGGAAAGGAAGTCAGGAGTTGTTGTGGTTAATAAGAGAAGCAATTGATGACATTATTAATAAAAAGTAGAACTAAGGTTATGATAGGGAATGTAAGTAAGGCATATAATAATATCCAACATGAAGCTTTATGGAGAATGTTGTAGTCATATAATATAAATGACAAAAAATATTATAAATTAATAAATCAATATATGAGAAAAATTATGCGAAATTAAACATAAATGGTTGGATTGGGGAATATGTGAAAATAAAGTGTGAAATAAAAACAAGGACATCCAGTCAGTAGAGTGATATTTTTATTAGTCTTGAATATAGCAGTTATGGAAATAAATGAAATGACAAGAAGTAATGGAGGATGTAAAATGATGAAGGAGGTAGAAATACCAATAATGCATATTCATGTTGATGTCATTGCAATAATTGCTAAATGTAAATTATGGATGGAAGAAATAAATGAAAAATTAAGTATAATCTTAAAAATAGTTTGAGTATAAATAAAGAGAAAAGTAAAAGATGTGGTTATTAAGGTATAATAGGAGCTGTAGAATATAATTAAAAGCATATAAATATATTGGGCATAATATATGGCAGAAGTGAATGTAAACATGAACAATGGGAAAGTTATTAAAGGAATCAAATATATGATCGCCTTTTGGAAAACATATACGTTTTTATATAGAAAAAACACATTTTGATAAATAAGATAATATTGGGTACAATACCCTATGAAGCAAACATTTACATGATATTGGTGAAGTATGAAAAGAAATAATGATGACAATATTTTCATTTATCTGGGGGTCAAGACTGAAACCTGTTATAAGAGGAATTTTATATATGAAGGAAGAACAGGGGGGATGGGGACTGATAAATCCAATTGTATCATAAAAAAATGTTGAACCAAACCAACGAAATACCTTCGGCGACACCAATAAGCGTACAGCTGCTGTTGAAAGGAATAAAACGCTGGACACCCTGCAATAATCCAATGGAACGCCAGAAGACTTGCAATCCTTTAATGGACAAACGCAGAACTACACCAACAGATACAGCAAACACGTAAAGCACTTCCTGCTTCTTCAGGAGGTAGGCACTCGGTGAATCTTCAAGGATGGATAGATTGCGGAATGGAATATGCAGCAAGCAACACTCCTAAGGCTCTCCTTCCTCGAAGAGGACTCTGCAGCACCACTGCGGTACTTCGGGGGACAAGAAGAAATCGCAGTTTGCTCTCCAGTGGAGCCCCGTTGTTAAAGAAAACGGGGGCAAATAACAACCACAACAGACAGTTAACACCTTAGTAAAGCAGGCAGTCACAACTCACCACCTGCTCCCACTTACAGCTAATAAAAGCAAGAACAGAATCCTTAGCTCAATTAGCTCAAATCCAATTGTATATTTAGCTTCTTTAAATATGTATAAAGTATTAAAATGAGTGATGAAGGATGATAAAAAAATTGGTGGAGACAATAATATATAGTAAATACAAGGAACTGTGGGAACAAATGGGAATGAAGAAAAGATGTAGAAATGGTATTAATGAAGAAATGAAATAATTTCATAGCAAAATTGTGTTATGGAAAACAAAAAAGAATGTAACAGAAAAGAATAGAAAAGAATTATATGATAATATTATGAACTCCATTTATGTTGTTGATCCATGGGTAAACTTAGAAATAAGTAAGAAGAAAGCAATAATGTTGCAATATAAAAATTATAAAAGAATAAAAGAATGTAATGATTTTTGTGGAGGCTGTCCATAGGTAAATTACCAATAAAAGCAAATATGGTATACAAAAGTAAACAGGCTAGAATATGAAATGTAAAGAGTTTGAAACTACAGAACATGCTTTTTTTGAAATGTGAAAGAATTCAGAAGTTATGGAAAGAAGTATGTAAATATGATTTGATTAAAGATTATTTGAAATTTGAAATGTTAAATATGAACGTTATAGAATGTGATTATTATGAAGAGATGTCTCAAAAGAACACAAAGAAAATGGACAGAGTTACATTTTATGTAACATGGACAATATGGAACGAGAGACTTAATGAGATCAAATACAATGCAAAATAGACATTAACAAAATTTTCGAGAAAATAAGGTTTTGGTTGTGGGTAAAGGGGTGAGGAGAATAATTCAAAAGAAGTTAATAATATATTAGGTGATGTTTTGTAAATAAAGTAAATATGTGAATATGTAAATATATAAATGATATTAATTTTAGGAATGATTACAAATTTTAATAAATCCATACTCATCATTGTTATAAGTGGGAACCATTTTGGAGGAGTACTAACTGTTTCCATTACAGGCACAGAGGCTGCCTAGGAAACAAGGAGGCAGGTTGAGAGAGAGGGAGATAATGGAGTGGTGAAAGAAATGGAGGAGAAAGCAAATATTGAGACTGGGGAATATGTGCAGGATTCTGAGGAAATATTTCAAAAGAATCTGTTTGATGGAGATGAGCCAGCATATGATGGTTGTATAATTACAGCCCTCCAGTCGGGAGGTTTGTTGGATGATTTACTTAAAGAAATGGTGGTGCAGAGTGAGTCAGAAAATGAAGATATTTGTTGTTGAGACATTATGGAGAAAATACAAAAGCAAGATGGAGAGAGAATTCTGAAGAATAGTGATGAGATGGAAAAGAATATATATGCTGAGAAAGTAAAAGAAGGCAAATGTGGAGTAATAGAAAAGAAGGCAGAAGAAAATGAAAACAGAAGTTCATGGTAAGGATTTAAAGTAAATTAGACAAAGAAATGGACAGGTATGAAACGTGGGACAATTTAATAGCACATTTTGGTGCAAAAGCACACAATGTAAGAGCATTTATTCTTATTAATAAAGAGGTATTTTGTGACATTAAATTTGAAACTTTCTTGGAGAATACAAAAAAGAAAGACTGCAACCCATGGAATCTTTACATAATAAAAGTATTTTCAATGGGGAAACAAAAACAAAATTCATGTGCAATTTCTTATAGAGGTGGAAGGATAGACTTTGAAAGGACATTTGAAAACTTTATGTAAGGAAATACTGGACATTGCAAATGTTTATGGCAAATGGGTTTATGGAGTGGTGGCTGGGACTGTAATATTGTCTTAAAATGTGGAGGGCAATAGAGCTGTCATAAAATGTTGGGGACAAACTAAAACTTTTTCTTTGGAAAAGGACATTGGATAAGTAACCATGGCAAAACATATATTTGTGGGGGAATTGGGATATGATGCAAAAATGGAATTGAAATGTTATAAATGTAACAAAACTGGACATTTATGGATGGATTGTAAAAATGAAAATAAGAGTAAGGAAAAAGAAGAAAACAAACAAATAGAATACATTTTAGAAGTAGTAAAAATAAAAGAAAAATTAGATGAGAAAAACATAAAGTCATAGAAGAATGTTCTGAAATAAATGAAGAAGATTTAGAGTGCTTTCTGTAAATGTGAATGCTATTAGACTATAGTAAGAAGAATAGGATTCTAGGGTGGTGTAATGCATGTGATGTAGATGAATTATATTAGAAGACACAAGATTTCTAACAACTAAAAAAATTACAGAGAAACTATGGGAAGGAAAGATAATCTGAAATTTGGGAAATGAGAGTTGTTCTTGAATAGCCATATTCTGTTGAAATAAAATAAAGATATTAGATGTAACTTCAGCAAAAATTGGAAGATTAATCATTGTAGATTTAAAATAGAAAGACTAATTGTATAGAATTACAACATTATATGCTTATAATGTTTTTTAAAGAAAGGGAAAGCTTATTTCATCAGATTTTAGACTATGTAATTCATACGTTCATGGGTGTTTATTAGGCTAATGACCACAAGGGGCTTTTTTAGCCTAGCCATGCATCCCAAATTTATGACAAGTTCCGGTACCCTTGATAAATGTAACAGGAGCTTGTGAGGTGAAACATTTACAAGCAGAGGTCTAGGAGATAAACCATTTACAGGCTGCCTGCGTTCATTAGAAACATAGGTAGCAAAACAGGAATGAATTTCTGCTCCCCATCCAATTGTCCAAGTTAACTGGAATTGGGTTAGGGAATAACTATGCTTCAATTGGATGGGGACCCTGTTCCACAGAAGGAGTATTCTCTGGGATATGTACCTGTCTCTCCAGCAGGTCCTATTTATATCACAGGTAAGGTTTAAGTCTTTAGAATGGGTAATTCTGGTGCTGTTTGTTTTACGGATATGCAGGAGATCTGGCAGAGTGGGGTCTGACAATGCCTTGCATGCCAAGCATAAATCTCTATAAAAAGTGATAAATACGAATATTATAATAACAGGAGACTTTAATTGTGATTTAAGAGGCAAGTGTAAAAAGAAAGGAAAGTATATAAAAAGAAGGGGGTAATTGAAACAGGATTTTCTGATCATCTTGTAATATGGCTACAGATAAAGGAAAACAAGGACTATATATGGAAAGATCATATTACTATGAGAACATTTTATAAAAATTGGTCTGAATGGTGGATGATATTTAAGGAAATATATAACATTTTTCCCCCGGTGGCAATATGATGTGAGAAAAGTAGAGAAAGAAAAATATAAAGAACATATAATGATGCATTGGAAGATTTGCAACATAATGATAGAAAGTACTTTGACAAAGAAAAATGACATGAAAGAAACCAAGAAAAAATAAAAGACTTTTTATATAAGCAAATATATTTTTACAAAGAAAATGGGGAGAAGTATCAAGTTACTTTAAGCAGATTAATAAAGGAAGATGGTAGTGTAACGACAGAAATAAAAAAATTTAAAAGGAGAAATAGAAAAAACTCAGGAAAACATTAGTGTAATACATATGTACAAGAAATGTTTAAAGAAAAAAGAAGGTAGTGAAAAAAACATGGAAAGTAAAAAAGTTAACAGAAAATGAGAATAAAGCATTTGAAAAGGAGATTTCTTTAAATGAGCAAGATAAAGTATTAAGTTTTGTTGTAGGAGCAGATGGAATAAGGTATGAAATGTATAAAAACGTAATGGATTGGCAAAAAATGTTTTTTAAAGATTTTAATGAATGTTTAAATTAAGGTCTTATGTATGAAGAATTATGTAGTGGAATACTTAAATTCATATGGAAGAAGAAGATAGAAGACAGTAAAAATACTGGAGACTAATAGTACTGAATAATAATGATTATAAGATCTTTATGAAAAATACAAAAGAGATTTGAATTTAAAATGGAAAATATTATGGAAAATAGTATATATAATATAAAGGGGAAGGGTTGTCAAGAATTACTAATGACAGAGAAATTGTGGATGATATTATCATTAGAAAAGAAGAAGTGAAGATCATGATAGGAGACCTTAATAAGGCATTTGAAACAACTGGACCCGAAATCTTATGGGTAATAATGAAAGAATATAATATAAATGAGAAAGTTAAGAAATCATGTATGTCAGAGTATAGTAATAATAAAGTAAAAATGCTTGTAAATGGCTGGTTAGGCCAAGGGGTACATATGAAGAGTGGTTAAGACAGGGATGTCCAATGATCTGTATAGTCTTTATTAGTTATGAATGCGATAATATGTGAAATAAATTACAAAATGAAGCAGACGGGGTATATAACACCTGAAGGGTTAAGAATTACAGTTTTTTTTAATATATGCAGATGGCATTATAATAATTTAAAGAACAAAATTTGGATAAAAGAAGTAATTTGCATAAATGAGTGTCTAGTGGTGATAGATATTGCTTGAATTAAAGAGAAAAGTAAAGGCTTAGGTTATGTAGTAAACATAAGAGGTATAACATTTGGAAATAAACATGTAAGTAGAATTCAGTGGGGAAAAAAAACAATGGAATAAATACAATAAACCTGTCTTTCCTGGAAAATATATAAATTATCATTCAGAAAAAAAAGTTTATTTGATAAATTTAGTACTGATAAGGATAAATAGCATACTTAGCAAATGTATTGATGTTGCCAACAATATTTGCAAAGGAATCATGCAGATATTGTTTTCATTTATATGGGGTTCTAGATTAAACCCAGTAAAAAGAGGAGTTTTGTATGTAAATAAAGCAGGAAGTTTATGGTTAATTAACACAATGGTATATGCTGCTTCATTAAATTTTGCAGTGTTAAAATGGACAAATGAAAAAGATGAGAGATTAGTAGTGAAATTGTATAAATATAAGTATGATAAATGTGGGGGTATGGTAAAGAAAGAGTTAAGGAGAAAAGAGTGTATAAATGAAGAAATAAAATGTTACAAAGAAAAAATATTTTTATGGAAAAAAATCTGATATTTAAAAAGATAGAAAAGTATGGCACAAGAATGTAATGATAAAACATTACTTTGTAATACTATGGGAAAATCTAACAGATGAAAAAAATTAAAACTATAAAAATTGAAGCAAATGATATAATCAGAAAGTAGAATGACAATTTTTTGTGGAGACTGGTAATAGATAAATTGCCAGTAAAAGGAAGTATGCCATATAAGAAGAAAGGTGATACAATATGTTTGCATTGTCAAGAAGAAAGTATGGAATATGTAATTTTGAAATGTAAGAGAGTAAAAAATTATGGGAAGAATGATGCAAAGAAGTTTTTTTTGAAGATGTAAAAGAAATGGAGAAAATAAACATGGATATGATTAAATATGGATAATTTAAGAATAGAAGTAAAGAATATGTTAAAAAATAAATAAAATGTTATTTTATGTTATATGGAATGAAAGAATAAATTAAATTAGGTTTAATGGTAAATGGATTTTAGCAACAATATTAAGTAAAATCAGATGGTTGTTATGGAAAAAAGGAGTTGGGCGGTCAAACAAGGATGAACATTTAGTATGATTGTCTAAACAGATTTGTATAGCTACATATATTTGTACACTTGTAAATATTTGTAAATATGTAAATATTTTGTAAATAAGAGTTATTTTATATTTAACAAAAACTACACTTTGGAGCTGCTAGATGGTGCTGGAGGGCTCCTACAACAGCAAGGAAGAGGCCTAACGATTGCAGCTGCATGGAGGAGGACAGAAATGCTTTGACAAGTTTGGAGGTGAAAGTGAGAATTTGGAGAACAATGTGTTCAATATGAAGCTTCACAATAAGTAAACAAAGATTCATGTGTGCCAGATGTTACAAATAAGAAGCATTTAGCTCTCTTCATGGAGAAGGAAATGAGTATGTTAAGTCTTGCAGAGAACAGAACCGGCATCAGGAGGGCTCGCAGATGAAATTCTATTAAAAAATAATCAAGCAGGATAATTCAAGTGGCAGTTCTGCTGTTTCAAGGGATGTGATGGCAGATTTATTTTTTGGAAGTGCCGAGGGTGGTAGTGTGGAAAAGGAACCAGCTGATGTGGCAGCAGAGAATGTAGCACTTAAAATGTATGCAACCGTGCCAGAAAGTAAAAAAGAAAGGAGCAGCAAACTCAGAAGGTATTTGGTTTTGTTGTAATAGATAATGTAGTAACTGAAACATATGTAGCAGTGACAGACAAAAAAGGACAGCAAGAAACTGTTAGTAAATCTGTTTAAAAAGAAAATATGATCAATTGTGAAAATAAGAACAAAAATGACACTAATAGACAGATCTTATGTATGGGAAAATTTGGTAACTGTTCTGGGTTTTAAAGCTCAAAAAATTCAGACTTGTATACATATCAGGACATAAACTTTTTGTGACTTAAAATTTGATACTGATGGACCGATGATGACATTTCTGGAAATGTGTATCAATAAGGATATTAATCCATGAAACAATTATTTGTTTTCTGGTAGTAACATAAATGTTAAAAAAAAAATGTTACATTGCAGTTCAGAACTGATAACCTGGAAGACAATGATGTTAAAAAATGCATGCAAGGCCTATGTGAAATTGTTGATAATATTATGAAAGTTAGAGATGAAACAAACTTATGGAATGGAGGGTGGAGGTTGGAAGCTGTTTTGAAATGTGAAAAAAAAATGGTGAAACAATTGATGTGTTATTTTTATGTCTGGTCATAGAGAGGCATTTAGATAAGCTGGCCAGCCTAAACCATGTTTCTTTTGTGGGGACCTTTCTCATTTAATGATTATGACAACATGCAGTGTAACCAGTGTGGTGAAAAAGGACATACAGCAAGAAGGTTGTGCCTGAATGAAGGTTGTATAAAAAAAGGGACACTTTTGGATAGATTTTCAAGAGCAAAGAGTAAATAATGAAAAGGGGGGGACATACATAAGGAAGGGCAACAATAAGCTGGGGGAGAGGGTGAACTGTGTGAAAAAGAAACTAGAAGAAAAAATATGGAGGGGAAAATAAAGACAGAGAATATACAAAGGAAGATAGGTCAGGAGAAGGGAATGATAACTAATATATTTTTAAGTTCTAGCCAGTGAAAAATCTAATTTTGAGGATCAAGGATTATTTGTTTATAAACCCAGGAAAAAATATTCAGTTGGAGTAAGAGTAAAAGTAAGAAAAATAAAAAGTTAAAATATTTCTCCTTAAAAAGAAGACAAAGTAGATTTTGGAGTACTTTCTGTAAATGTGAAGAGTATTACTAACACTGTAAGAAAGACAAGGATACTGGAATGGTGTGATAACTGTGATATGTAAGTTATTCTGTTAGAGAGTGTAAGATTCCTGACAGGTGAAGAAAAACTGTGAACAGGAAATTTGTGGGGTGGAAATATAATAAGGAACTTAGGAAGTGAAGGCTGTTCTGGAGTGACTGTGTTGTGTAAAACTGCTGAAGTGAAAATACTAGGTGTATCACTGGTAGGATGGGAAAGTTAACTGTTGTGGATTTGAGGTGGAGAAAACATGTTTATAGAATTATAGCATTATATACATATATAACTAGCAAGGAAAGATAGAATCTAGTTCAAATATTGGACTATGTGGTGGCTAACATGAAAATTGTAATTGCAGGGGATTTTAATTGTCATTTATCGTAAAATGTAAAAAGAAAGGGAAAGATGTAAATAAAACATGAGAAGTGATAAAAATGTGGTAAATTAGCTGTGTGGAACAAAAATCAATGGACTTATAGAAGGTTAGATCTGAAATTGATTATTTTGTATTATCAGAATACTTGGGGGCAGTAGGTGGATACAGTTATGATTTTTTTTCAGACCATTTAGAAATATGGATGGAGGTGATGGAAGAAATGGAGTATATTAAAATAGGAAAGGATTGAAAGAAGTAAATGAGAAATTATGTCGTGAAATTGGAAAGTGTTAAGTATTGCAGTTATGGAAGGACCATTTAATCATGAATAACCTCTATAAAAACTTGTCAAAATGGTGGATTTAATTTTAAAACGTATAAAAAAGTGATTTTTTAATAGCAGGATATAAGAATGGAAGAGAAAGTGAATTACAGGGAAAATGTATAGAAATGCACTAGAGAATTCAGAGAATAATACAATAGAGTAGTGTGCTATATAAAATAAATATACACAAGAAAGAAAGAAAAAGTTAAGGCATTGCTGTTTAGGCAGAGGTATTATTCACAAGGGAAAGCAATGGGGTGTCTGCATATTTAAGTGAAATAGTAAAGGAGAATATTAATATAATGAGGGAAATGAAAAATGTAAAATGAAAGTTAAAAAGAACACAAGAGCAAATTATGGGTATTATAGTACAGCATGTGGAAAATAAATGTATAAGAGTAAAAAGGAAAATAAGAAATAATGAAAAGTAAAACATCAAAATAAATTAAGAAAGAATTTGAAAAGAAATTATTATTAGTGAGTTAGATGAAGTACTAAATAAATGTTGATTCAGTGTCAAGCACAGGTGGTATAAGGTATGGAATGTACAAGAAATTACTGGATTGGCAAAGACAGTATTTTGTAAATGTACTGAATGAATGGTTGAAGAAAGGGTTTGTTTAAGAAGAGTTATGTATTGGGATATTAACATTTGTATGGAAGAAAGATGAAAAAAAATGAAATAAAATTTGAGACCCATCACACCCAATAGCACAGATTATATTTTTTATAAAAATATTACAGAGGAGAATGAAAGGAAGGATGAGGATATTATGCAAGGAAGTATATATATGACATAAAAGGGAAGGGATATCAAAAACTGTTACTGGTTGTCAGAGAAATCTTGGATTATAAGTAGAAGGAGGGTGTGAAACTTATGGTAGGTGGTAATAGCAAGGCATTTGATTCTATGGCACATGATGCTTTGTGAGAAGTTATGGAGAAGTATGGAATAGGTAATCGAATTAGGAGAGTGTGTATGTCAGCATGTCAAAATAATATAGTAAGAGTGTTAGTGAATGGGTGGCTGAGTAAAGAAATATGCATGAAGTGTGGTGTAAGACAAGGATGGCCCATGAGTAGAATATTGTTTGCAGAGGTAATGATATAGTTAGCAAAGTAACTTATAAGTTGCTACATATGTGAAGCAAAGAAAGTTAGTGATTCCAGTAGTTCTGACATACATAAACAATATGGTTGTAGTTGCTAAGAACACAATATGGCTGAGGGAAGTATTGGTTTGTCTGAATGGATGTTTAAAGCAAATGGGAATAACCTTGAGTAAAGATAAAAATAAGGGTTTGGGTGATATGGAAAAATTGGGGGGGTGTATTTTTCAAGGAATGAAGTGGCTTTACTAGGGATAAAATTTAGGAAAAAAATTATGTATGCTATGATGAATAGAAGGGTTTCATAAAAGAAATGAAAGAAAGAAATCTTAGGTAGAGGACAAATATATTAGCATTCAAGAAAAAGGCTTATCTGGTGAATTCTACATTATGGGAAAAATAGCATATTTGTCAAATGTTTATTTGCTCCGAGAAAAATATGAAAAGGAAATGTTTCAACCAGGGTTTTTCTTCATACTGGGTTTAAGATTAAACCCAGTGAAAAGAGGTGTGTTGCATAAATGAAGATTGAGATTGGGGGTTACTAAACCCAGTTGTTTATTCTGCTTCTTTAAACTTGTATTTTAATACTTGTAGAAATATTAAAGTGGGTAAAGGAAAAGAATGAGAAAACAGTAGTGAGAATGTTTAAATATAAGTGCAAAAAGTTCTCAGAGATGACCAGAATAACAAAAGAGAAAAACATGCATAGGAAGAAATTAAAATGATCAATTAAAAACAATAACATGGAAAATAAAAACTGATGATGTAGAGAAAGATAGAATGATGTGATATAATAACATGACAAAATAATATTATTATGTAAATCCAGGGGAAATGTTTTCCAAAGAAGTGATTAAAGACAATTAAAGTAAGGAAAAAGCAGTGTCCAAGACAGTAGAATGTCAAGATTTCCTATGGAGATTGGTAATAAATAAGTAAGGTATAAGGGATTATACTATATAAAAAAGTTAAAAGAGTATGTTTATTTTGGAGGAAAAGAGACAAAGTATGCTTTTTTAAAATGTAAATGAGCGGTGAAACTCTGGAAAAAGTTGAGAAAAAAACTTTTGAGAATATTAATGATATAATTTGGATATGAATATGATTATGTATAGGTTCATATGTGTTTATTAGGCTAACAACTACAACTGCCTTTTTAAGCCTAGTCATGAAGTTCTGGTAACCATGATAACTGTAAGCAAGGGCATGGGAGGTGAAACATTTACAAGGAGGGGCCTGGGAGATGAACCATTTACAGGCTGTCTGTGTCCATTGGAAACATTGGTGTTAAACCAGGGATGAATTTCCTGTTCCCCATCCAATTGTCCAAGTTTCACTTGAATTGGGTTAGGGAGGAACTCTGCTTCACATGGATTGGGTACTCTATAGGATACATACCTGTCTCTCCAGCAGGTCATATTTATATCACAGGCAAGGTTTAAGTCTTTAGAATGGATAATTATGGTGCTGTTTGTTTTGCAGATATTCAGGGGGTCCATCAGAGTGAAGTCTGACAATGCCTTGTATGCCAGGCATATATCTCCCTTCAACAGCCTGTAAGAGACAAAATACAGGGGTAGGGCCTTGAGGTGGTCTGCATACGACATGTTACTTATGCCCTGTATTCCTTCAGTGAGGAACCTCTGTGGGCGTTACAATTGTTGGATAAGCCTGGTTAGGTACATATCAAAGGAGGCATTGTATTGAATGATAGGCCTAATGAATGCCAAATTCAGTGGAACAATGACTTCATTGGACATAGCTGCCATACCTTTGTGTATAAGTTGCACAACATATGATGATTTCTTCACTACTGTAGACATATGATGGTCAAAGGCTAGATTACTCTGTGAGTGTTCCCAGGTCCTTGATTATTGGTTCAACTTATAGAGGTGTGCTGTCAATATGATTGTCACCAGGGGTGGATGACTTTCCGAAGACTACTATTATGCATTTCTTGGTATTTAGTTTTAGTCCATGGCTCTGACACCAGTTGTTTGTCTGTGTCAGCCCTTCCTAGAGAACATTTGTGTCAGCAGACGATTCAATGACAGCTTCTAATTTGCAATCATCTGCATATTTAATCAGCCAGAGGCCACTGACATTGGCCATGACTTCAGAGAAGTAAATGCCAAAAAAAAAAGCAGTCCTAGGACCGATCCTTGAGGGACTTCACTTGTGACTGTCCTCTTTGTAGAGGTGGACTTCTTAAGTCTAACTTCCTGAGTCCTGTCCTGTCCTGTCTTCAATGTGTGAATTAGAATTTAGAAAAGAAGTGAGTGGTAAAAATAACAAGCAAGTCAGTTTAACACATGAAGAAAGTAAGGTCCTTATTGCCTTATCTAGTGACAAGAACAACAGAATTATGAAACCCAATAAGGGGGGAGGAATAGTAGTTATGGCTCAAATTGATTATGTTTCAAAAATGTTTAATATACTAAATGATTCCTCCACCTATATCAGGGTTTCTAGGAATTAAGTCAACAGGGCATACATGAGGATAGATTTCTTTCTGTCTGATGCATTTCTTTTCAGGGGCTGATTGACCAAACAGATTTAAGATTTTTAACTGTAGAAAATCCAGATATACCACAGGTGTTTGGAATTCCCAAAATCCACAAAAACCCACAAAATCTACCATTTAGACCAATTGTTCAGGCAAGGGGTTCAAAGACAGAAGCCCTAGTAGTATGGGTGGATAAATGGGCAGGCCCAGTGGTGAGGGAAACTGAGCACATTCTCAAGGATTCTTGGTATTGATCAGAGAGGCTCAAAATCAACAGGAATGAGAGAGACTATTCCTTCTTAACAATTGATGTAATCAATTTATTCTCTGTGATTCCGCACCCTGAGGGGTTGGAAATGTTTCAAGAGAGTTTGTTAAGAAGTTAGAAGGTTGACAGAGAAAAAAATTGTTTTTCTTATGGAAACAATGGAAATAGTGCTCAAAAATAATTTCCTGGCTTTTGAGGGTGAGTTGTTACACTAGGTATCAGGTGTGGCGATGGGGGCCAAATGTTATACTTTTAGAGTGGAAGAGAAATTTTGTTTTTCAGTCACCCTTTATGGGCAAAATCAAGTCTTACAATTGTTTTTTGGATGGCATACTCATCGTATGGCAAGGTGATGAGAAAGAAGCAGGTATCTTTATAGAATATCTAAACTCTACAACATCCTTCCTTAGATTTACAAGCAAATGGAAGGCAAATGAGATTGAGTTCCTTGATATACATTTATCAAAATGCAGTGAGACAGACGAACTTAACAGCAGCATATATAGAAAACAGACTTACTCAAATACTCTATTCCATTTTAATAGTTGTCACCCCCCCACATCAAAGGAAAAGTAGAATAAAAGGCCAGATGGTGAGGTTGTCCCACTTAATAAGTGATGCAACAACATTTACAAGAGTTGTACATTCTGACTGGAATGTTGATTGAAGGGGGTACCCACTTAGGTTGTTGGTAAAAACAAAAAGGGAGATAATTGTAAAGAGAAATGCTTCCTTTAGCCCCATACTAAGAACAATCAGTGGTCAGTTCCAAATTACTACCAAAGAAAGAGATATGGACGTAATGGTGTTACGTTATAATGCTCAGGCACCTAATTTATGTTCCGTTGTCAAAAGATGTTGGGAAGTGTGTTCAGAACAGGAAAAAAAAGAGCAATTGGGAGTAAGACCTCAAATTGTTTTTAGTAGGGGCAAAAATATTAAAAATATCTTAGAAGGGTACCCCAAAAAAGTAATGAAAGTGTGGTACAAATCAGCCATGCATAAGTGTGGTGCCTGCATGTATTGTAAATTTAGCAATGATGGTGCCTATGATACTGTCAGCGACTACAATTTTTCCATTAATTGTCCCGGCAGATGCAGTTGTAATTCATCTATGTTAGTATATCTGGCTACTTATACATCTTGCTCAGCATTTTATGTTGGAAAAACTGTGCATAGGCTTAGAGACAAAATCAGTGAACATCTTAGGGCAATTAAAAATAGGGACCCACACGATGCCTTATATATATATATATATATATATATATATATATATATATATATATATATATATATACACACACACAGCACAAAATGTGTCAACTTTAAAAGATTCCTTTTTTGTGATTGATAAGGTGGTAGCTAATGAGAGGGGAGGTGAAGACAAATTGGAAGTAGAAGTTATGGAGGTTAGATGGCAACTTAGGTTGAATGCCACTGTTTTAGGTTCATAGGTTCATAGGTTGGTACTAGGCTATCGGCCCTAGGGCCTATGCAAGCTTAGCCATAACAGTTCCCTGGATATTTCTTCCCACGATATTTACTTCTCTGGACCCCTGTCTAGCAGGGTGACTGACATGATCCCCGGGGTGAATTTCCTGTCTCCCATCCAATCATCAAGGTTCCTTTTGAAGAGGGCCAATGAGGCGCTCTGCTTGACATGTATGGGCAGTCTATTCCAGAGTATGGGGAGTCTCTGGGTCAGGAACCTATCCCTTCAGCATGTTTTGTTCATTGTGATGATAAGGTTTAGATCCCTGGAGCATGTGGCTCTGATGGATTGAGATTTCTTTAAGTGGAGCATGTCCAACAGCTCAGGGTTTGACATGGCTTTGTATGTTAAGCAGAGATCACCTCTGAGTAGACGATATGCCACAGAGTATAGCTGGAGTTTTTGTAGACATTCAGCGTATGGCATCTGCTTTAGGCCTGTGATTCTTTTACCAGGGCTTAATGATACTATTTCTTTGGCACCTATACTAAAACAAAGAGCTAGTAAAATTTAAGTAAATAAGGATGGTCAGTTGTTTATTATTAACAACTATCAAAGTTAATAGTTATTGTTTGCACTCTATAATATATAAATTTTGAGTGCAACAAACATTTATTTCTGGTGGAGGACGCAAAATAAGAAGAAGGATTGGTGTTGTTTTTTGTCCGTGTTTTCTTGTCCCTGTTGTTGTTATTATATTCAAGTGAATTTCATTTAAATATGAAAATAGTATTTTTAAATCTTATATATAGCAGGATGTGATTAGTTGCTTAAATGTGCTTGGTAGGGTATTTATATGTTGTTGAATTGTTCTTTCAAATGACCCTGATGAAGCCTGGTGTATGAGAAGGCGAAAGCGCTCAGTCGTTTGAATTGTTAAGATTATTAAACAGTGATTTGCCTTTACACGTGGTCTGTGATCATTTTTTATTGTATTTTGTGGTATTAGTTTTTGCCTGTGGTGATTTGAACATGGAGAATCCCAAGTGCATTGTCCTGTTTGACCAGCCTTGAAGCATATTTACTTTTGAGGTGAATCGTAAGACCTCCACCTTTAGTCCCTGCCTGTGTAGTAGTTGGTCTAAATTTCTGGAAGGCGTTATAACCTTACACTGTTGGTTTGCTATCCACAGCTTTAAACCATGTCTCAGTGACGACACAGATGTCAGCATTCTGCAGGGTGAAGAGAGCTTCTAGGGAGTGCAGTTTTTTTTAAACTCCTAGCAATGAGCAGTAAGAACTTTAGATTTTCTTGGTTTTGATTTGCCATGTCTGATGTACTTTCAGTTCGGCATTGCCTAAAAAGGAACTGTAGGGGAGGACAATGTCTTAGCAAATATTCAAAATCCTAGAGGGGAGAGGTGCAGACCATCACTGGTAAAGCAGTGTGGTCTATTAACCATCTCCTTCCATGCTGACAAATACTGCACTCCCTTATAATGACACCAGAAACTAAGCAAAGTATTAAAGTCAGTCATATGTTGTTCATATTATGGCATCATCCTTGGAAACGTTAAAATTCTGCTTACTGCTAGGCTCATACCAGCCTGGGACACATATTCTGAAAGCCCCATGATGTCTCTCTTCATATAGTCTAGTGAGGTAAGTCTCAGCTCATTTACACCCACATGGACTATGACTGAGTCATACTGGTACTTGTAGTCCAGTGACCTGAGTGTGTGCGTAATGTGGCAGATTTTGGCCCCTGATAAGCAACTGACCATGACTTTCTTCTTAGCCTGGTGAGAGGGACATCAGTTTGTTTTACAATGGAGTTTTCAATGACCAGATTGTTGGACTTTGTGGTGGCTTCTCTTACGGGCTTAGAAGTAGAGGCTCTTTGAGAAGTTGCTGTATATGTTGATGTGGATCTTGTTTTGAAAGAGTGTATTCGGGGCTGCTGGGGGTACTTCTTATGTGTACTTTATCTAGGAGGTTTTTGGAGTTTAGGAAGGTTACATTTAAGTGCCTCGGCATATGTGGATCTCTTTGCCTTGAAGTGTATGTGATAGGTGCAGCGTGTGTACTAATCACTGCCTTATTGACATTAGGAGTGAGAATATAAAATAATGACAGGAGCATGCTATTTGCAACTCTGGGGCAGTGCTTATCACTGAAAACTAGTTGTCCTGTGTGCAACTAGGTGCTGGTGAACCTTCAGTGGTGCTTTTACAGGAAAAATGTCAGCTCAAGGTGTCTGTGTCTATACAGGGCACTGCCAAATACTTGAGGTGAAACTAATAAGTAGGCCCTGATGATTTATGGATGAAGTATTTAAGCAGATGTTCTGAAGTTCGAAGAAAATCAAGCAGTACTTGCTGAAAGGAAAGAATTAGCTTGTCAAGAATGATGAAAAGAAGGAAGTTGCCTGAATGGCTACTGCCTGGCCACTACTAGTGATCGTCTAACCACAGCTTTACTCTGCTGGAATACAGTGCTCCTTTGCTTCTTCTCTCACCAGAAGCAAAACAGTAGCAACAATCCCAGGATGAGAAGCAGGCCACAGCCTGTTTAGTGATCTACAGTCTTATCCCAGCTGATTGCAAGGGTCTGCAGGCTTGTTGTAGCCTTTTCCTGGTAGATGCCTTGAATAGCAACAAGGGCAATAAGGAAGGTCAAGCACATACCCCACTGGCTTACCAGAAACAGGAGTGAATGCACTCTGCTCCTTCTCTTACCAGGAGCAAAATATGACCACAAATTCCAGGATGGCACCTGTGAAGCAGTTATTAGGCTTTCTGGTGATCATCAGTTTCCAGGAAATAATGTACTTATGCTCCTTCTCTCATCAGGAGCAAAACAAAAGCTCTCATCTCAAGATTACTACTGAGAGGCAGAATGTGGGCTCTCCTATAATTGGTGGTCTTGGAGTAGATGTTGCAGATTTTACAGGTAAGACAGAAAAATGGGCCAATATCCTAAGAGATGCAGTGTGCACTAAGCAGTTAGATATGAAAGCGGGGGTGACTTAAAGGGACAGTCCCAGGGATTTTTTGTTTTGATTCTGGATTTGTCTACATTTGCAGTCTTGCTTTCTGAACATGTCACAGCTTTGGCTATGGGGGGGTTGGGGAAGGGGTGACAATAGGAAGTTTTAAAGGTGTTAACCAGATTCCTTCTCAAATTACAGTTGTACTCACAGCAGTTCTCAGTGAGTCATTCTTTAGTTTCACCTGTGCTTTTTATCCTCAGAGAAAAGAAATCTTCTCGATTTTTATGACCTGACTTACTACTACCTTGCAGGAAAGCATACCAGTAATGCAGGGCTAAAACACTAGTAAACAGAGTTTTCTGTTCTTTTCATTTCATACTCAGTTTTCTGCTGATTTCTGAATGTTAGCTAAGTGCAATGATTTTATGACATGACTGCCATTCACTCTGTAGAAAGTATCGGAATGATGTACTCTTCAAGCATTAGAAGAAACAGTTTTCTCTTTCTTTTTTTCATGTTTTATTGTTTTTTGATCACTGAATCCTAGCTAAGTGTAATAGGGTCATAGGTGTGTACTAGGCTAATGACCACAAGGGCCTTTTTAAGCCTAGTCATGAATTCCAAATCTCTGATAAGTTCTGGTACTGGGCTTCTGACCTGTGGGTAGCTCTGTAAAAAAGCATGTCTAATTTGAAAGGTACAAACATTAGTGAAGACAGTCTTCTGTTCCTTTTATTTTCCAGTCTTATGTGCTGATTTCTGAATACTAGCCAAGTGCCCTGATTTTATGATCTGACTATTTCCACTTCTGTAGAAGCACAAGGGATGCAGAGTTCAAACACTGAACACATTAATTTATTTCTTTAATTTCATATTTTATTTTCTACTAACTTTTGTCAAGCAATTTACTACTATATGTGCTACATCTTGGTGAGTCACTGAATTTTATAATAATGTTCTTCAACATTTTTCTATCTGTGTCTACTTTACAACTGTATGCATATGTGCCCTGTTCCACTGTCATCTATAAACATACAACTGAAATGATAATGTGTGTAGGCTTTTGTCATCATACTGTGCAGGCTTTTGAAATGTCTGATAAGTGGCTGATTCCCAGTCTAACCATCACTATTCCTACATGACACCATTCAAACTATTGTTGCCATTCCAACTTACTCCCGTGGTACTAGCAATGTCAGAGCTACCTGTTTACAACCAAGTATTCTGTTATGCCTTGTCCATTATGGCAAATTAACACAAAATAAACAGCATTTTCTTTTATGCCTGCTATTGTCTGACATCATGTACTGCTCTTGCCTAATTTCATACAGTGTCACTGTAGGGCTGCAGGGTGAAGTGGCCAAAGTGTGACTTCTTTATGGAAATGTGAGATTTTGCAGGAAAAAAACACACCTATAAGTTCATAGGTTCATAGGTAGGAACTAGACTATCGGCCCAAGGGCCTAAGTAAGCCTAGCCAAAAAGATTCCCTGGCTTATGCCACCCATGAAAGTTATTTTCCTCTGCCCCTGTCAAGCAGAGCCACAGAAGTGATCCAAAGGGTTTATTTCCTATTTCCCATCCACTCATCAAGATATTGACATAGATGGGTAGCTTGTTCCAGAGTATGGGAAGTCTCTGGGGCAAGAATCTATCCCTCCAGCATGTCCTGTTTATTGTGGTGACAAAGTTTATAGCTAGTAGAAAGGACAGGACTTCAGTTTATTGCCAGACTAAATGCTTATTTTTTTACATTGTTTCATACAACATTTAGGTGTTTCAGATACAAAATAATTGCTTTATACAGTTTTTAAAGGGAACCTAGGAAAAACATTTTGGTCTTAAAAATCTCAGGATATTTGTCATTTTTTGATGTTTTTCCTACAGGACACAACTGCCCAAATAGGGACTGTCCTGCATAAAATAGGATAGGTGTTAACAGTATGTCATTGCCAATACTGAAGATACATATCACACATTGGAAGCTTGTTATTTAATATAACTATAGTCTCGTACCTCTTAACTGCCCAAATTTTTGCCTCATATTTTTGGTTTGTTCTTCATAAAATTTGGGGTTTTCTGGCAAATCAGTAAGGATTGAATTCACTAAATAATGACAGACATTTGAGTTTTAGACATTATATCCTTCAGAAAATGAATGGTAAAGCAAAATCTTTTATTCTAACATCTTTATAAGTTTATAAGAGCAATATTTAAAAACTGTCCCTATTTTTGGACATTTGTCCAGATTTCTTGTGCTGAAAGGTTGAGAAGTATAGTCCGTATTGCATTATCACCATTCCTTAATACTGTATTCACTATGCCAGGATTAAAATTTCCTTTCCAGTACACTACTTGTTATGAGACCATGTGCTGCAGAAGCCTCACTCTGTTAAAGGAGAATGTTAATCAAAAGGGTACCACCATCAGTATAACCTCAGTAATAGATCAAAAGACAATGTCATATTCCTTTTAGGATCATAGGAGGTTACTAGGCTCTTGGCCCTGAGGCCCTTATACGCCTAGCCAAGAGTTTAGCCCATGTTCAGACAAATCAGCACCTGATGCCCCTGTCCAGCAGCAACACGGGTGGAATCTCAGGGGTATATTTTCCCATCCAGTTATCCAGATTGTGCTTAAAAAGGGGTAAAGAGGTACTCTACTTGGTGTGGAGAGGGAGTCTTTTCCATAGATGGGAGAGTCTCTTGGACATAGATCTGTCCCACCAACAAGTCTTGATGATGTCACAGACCAGAATGAGGCCATGCATGTGGGTTACTCGAGTGGAGCTTGACTTGCAGATATGCAACATTCCCATCAAGGTGGGGTCAGTGATCGCCTTGTATGCCAGACAGAGGTCACCTCTGAAGAGTCTTTATGAAACTGAATACAGGGATAGGACTTTTAGATTATCTGTGTATGGTAGATGTTTGAGGCCCTGGATTCTCCTGGTGAGGAACCTCTGTGGTCTCTCCAGCTGCTGCATGTGCTTTGCGAGGTATATGCCAAAAGGGGCATTGTACTCAATAATGGGCCTTATAAGGGAAGAATACAGGAATGTTATGACCTCCTTCTCCCTAGATGAGATACCCTTACTTATGAGGTGGGCCATGTAAAAGACTTTCTGTACAACGGAAGCAACATGGTGGTCAAAAGTCAGGTTGCTATCAACCTGTGTGCCCAAATCCCTCATGACTGATTGTGTGTTTAGGACATTGTTATTGATGTGATAATTTGTGGGAAGGTCACTCTCCCCAAAGGGGATGATGATGCATTTTTTTAGTATTCAGCTTCAGGCCATGTTTCTGGCACCAGACATTTGTCTAAGTGAGACCCTCTTGGAGGATGTCCACATCATTAGGGGAATTGATGACAGCCCTCAGCTTGCAGTCATCTGCAAACTTGGTTGACCACCTCAAAAAAGTATATCCCAAATAACAGAGGGCCCCAAGACCAAACCCTGGGGTACGCTACTTGCTACGGGTCTACTGCTTGAAGTGGCTTCCCCTATTTTGACTAGGTGAGTTTTATCAGTGAGCCAATTTCCTACCCATCTGGTAACATACGGATTGATACCTAGTTGAGAGAGTTTATCTATTATGCCCGAATGGGGAATAGTGTCAAAGGCTTTGGCCAGGTCAAGGTAGGTGGTGTGAACTCTCTTCCCCTCGTCCAAGGCTTGTCTCAAAGAAGTTGACCAAATTTAGCAGACATGACTTCCCCTTGACAAAGCCAAACTGTGTGGGATTGAGTGTTTGGAGGTTGCCAATGTCCTTTTTAATGAGGTCCATGATAATCCATTCCATGACCTTGCAGATCAGGCTAGTTAGGCTGATGGGTCTATTATTTTCTGGATCTGTGGGCACTCCACCTTTATCTAAAGGGATGACAGTGGTTGTCCTCCACTCAGCTGGGATGAAGCCAGTACTCAGGCTTTGGTTGAAGAAGGTGCCTAATGGTGCTGCAAGTTCCTGCCTGAGTTCATGTAGCATGCAGCCCGGAATGTTAACCGGACCCATGGAGGCTGTATTTTTTGCCTTTGAGAGAACAGTGATGACCTGTTCCCTAGATATAAGGAGAAGGGGGCATGTACTGGTGATGTCCTGATTTACTGATGGGGGGATAGTGGGGTAAAGTTTTTGCTGAGTTTGTCAGCCAGCAAGTTTGCTATATCTATGACATCTGTATATGTGGTGTCCTTGACCAACAGTTCTGAACAGATCTGGGTGCTTCTTTTGAGGTTGCAGACATATGTGAAGAAGGCCTTAGGATTGTCTCTAGTAAATGTGGCCAATTTGGACTCGAAGTTTGCTTTGGAGGCTTTCACTAGTGCTCTTATTTGCTTGTTCAGGCTAAGGAGACATTGCTTCCAATTGGGCACCTGCTCCTTCTTGATCTTGGACAACATTTTTTTCCTTTTTTTATAGAGTTTATTTATTGCAGATGCCCACCAGACAGGTTTAGTCTTCCTTGCAGAGGATGATTTAGTCCTGTTGGTTATTCCTGATTCCATGCATCTATAGAAATGCTTGTATAGTGCGTTGGTGTAGTTTTGAATATTGGTGCCAGTTCCTACAGGGGGAGGGGGCTGTGAAGCTGTTTATACCATCCCTCAGGAGGCTGTAATCAGCTTTGGAATAGTTTTTATGTCTGATCTAGAGGGGGGTTAGGGGAGATGGTGACTTCAAAAGTGACCACTTTATGGTCAGATCTTACCAGGGAGGATGATACTATAGGGATGCTGTCGTTGTTACTCATGTTGGTTAATACGAAGTCCAATATATTATCACCTCTTGTGGGGGTATCACCTATCTGTTCCAAGGCATTTGCATTGACCAAATCAAGGAATCTCTGGCCATTTGTGTTCTGACATGAGTAGTTCTTCCAATTTATGTTTGGGAAGTTAAAGTCACTCAGGATCAGGGTAAAGAATTGAATCTTGATAGATCTGAACAGGTCCAAATAGGCAGACTGGCCATCTTGAGTCAGATTTGGGGGCCAGTAGCTAGCTATGATTTGAATAGGGGCCTTGTCAATAGTTAACTGCACCTGGAGTGTCTCCTGTGCATCATACTGTTTGACCAGCCTGGAAAAGCATAGTAAATCGGCTGAAAGCAGCCATCAGGAACAGAAAAAGAGGGCGTTCCCACCTACTGATGTCACAGTGACATCATAAAATGAGTGGAAAGTGGGCAGGAATGGGTGGGGTTACGGGTGATGCAGGGGGTGTGGCCTTGCTTCAGTTTTGGCCACAATGAAAGGCGGCAGCCCTACAACATTGGTTCCAGATTTCTTTTGTTTTTTCTAGTACAGTTCTTTTAGAATATCTACATTTTTTTGTCAACTACTTCTGCTGTTTGGATTATTTAATTTGAAGTTTGCATTGCAGGAGTAGGGGTACTTAATAGAAATGTATAAATTCCATATGAATGTGCTTGTAAAGGGTGTTTCTTAGGCATTCAGATCTAAATTTATTTGTGATGTCATTGCCATATTAGCATAATAGACTTTCCTGAATAATATAGATGTAGCCATGCCTCCTTAAGGTGTCAATTAATGCCCCCACTTGCTTAGTCCCACCCAGTGGTGATCTTTTTTGATTTAAGCCATTATATTCACACTAATGTATGAATAATAGAATATTGGTTAAGTTCTACATAAAGATTGCACAAACACAAGAAATTAATCAACATCTCAGGCTTCCAATGTTTAGGCTGAAGTTCTCTTACTCCAGGTTACTCTGCATCATGTAAACCAAGTGTTGAGAAACTTTAAGGCCCTAAGCATTCTCATCGTAGACCACAGTGACAATGTAACTAGGCTAATAGGGACTGATGTATAGTAGCAATTTTAGATTATGTGCCACTGTAGAGCATGTATGCAGACATCCTCATCTGGAAGTCACAGCTTAAAATTCACATTCCTGGACAATTAACCTCAAACAAGATAGTAGTCTGAAAGCCCACAAAGTACAGACATCCACATACATAAGTAAACAAATACTCAGTTAATTCCCACCCATCAGAAAACAAACTGACCCACTATAATATATTTAAACAAACAGAACTGAAAAATAAAAATAAGCAAAAAGGGGGAGCCCCATCCAAGAGTATATAACTGCCCATCCACATCACATTAGCTATCAGATATGTGCATGATTCACACAGTATCCTGGTAGTAATCTGCTACAAACATAATTTTCAAATAATTCCGTAGGGAAACATAGCCATTTAGCCAGTGCCTATATAACAAAACATGGCCATTATCCCTAGTGCATGGGTCAACAGGATCATTGCCCTTTTCACAAGAGAACTAATATAAAAAATAGCAGTAACCTCTCCTCCAGCTTTTCATTCTGACTGCAGGCTCTCAACTGAGCTAAAACTCCCACAGTAAGTTGAAAACATGCCTCTCTTGCAAAGCCATACCCCACCAATAGTGGGTTCTACACCACTCTTCACCCCACCAATAGTGGGTTCTACACCACTCCTCACCCCACCAATAGTGGGTTCTGCACCACTCCTCACCCCACCAATAGTGGGTTCTACACCACTCCTCACCCCACTAATAGTGGGTTCTACACCACTCTTCACCCCACCAATAGTGGGTTCTACACCACTCTTCACCCCACCAGTAGTGGGTTCTGTACCACTCTTCAACCCACTAATAGTGGGTTCTACACCACTCTTCACCCTACCAATAGTGGGTTCTGCACCACTCTTCACCCCACCAATAGTGGGTTCTGCACCACTCTTCAACCCACTAATAGTGGGTTCTACACCACTCTTCACCCCACCAATAGTGGGTTCTACACCACTCTTCAACCCACTAATAGTGGGTTCTGCACCATTCTTCACCCCACTGATAGTAGCTACTGCACCACTCTTCATAAACTGAAATGAGTTCTTTCATTGTGAAGCATTGATAGAATGGGACTCCGTCTACACTGCCTCATTAATGTGAATGGGGACATCTTCACCTCTTAACACTGTCTCATCAAGATGAATGGAGAAGTTTTCTCCTCCTTTCACACCTACTGTATTGTCTTTCCCAGATTGTTTTGTTTCAACTGAAGATTCAAATGATTACTGAACTCCGGCACATAGCTATGAATGATGAGACTCAGCTTATAATAAATCACTTAAAACTTGCATGCTATGACTATTCCTACCATATAGCATATTTTGTAAAAATTATTCCATTATTCTTATACGAAGTATAAAATGTTAGTAAATGAAGATAATGGCATAGGTTCATAGATTAGTGCTCAGCTAACTGCCCTTGTGGGCCATTTCAAGCCTAGCCAATTATCCCAAGTGAGAATCAAACCCTGCACCTTTTGTCTGTAAGGTAAACACATTAACCATTATACCAACCCTCCCACCCTAATTTTTTTTAATTTATAAAAAAATGTATTCTGCATGAAATCTGAGATGAAAACTGGCAACAACATTTTGAAGTGGCCCTGTGTATGAGCAATGATCACAAAGACTGACTGCCAGCTTCTGTAAAAAGTTTGCAAATTAACATATTTCAGTAGGATTTGTGCAGGTGATTGTATGGTCACTGCCCCTCAGTAGCAGATGGCAAGTAGCAGAAACAAGAGTAAAAACATTCTTCTTTAGTAACTGAGACATTCAGATGTAAATTTTGTAACTAATGTAGTTGTCAGCTAGTAGTTTGAGTAAAGCCGTACATAAGTAGTTGGTCAACAATGGTCTGCATTCCAGAATCACCTACATTAGGAAGGTTTGTACCATAAAATGAATAGTTTGTCAGAAGAAATTAAGCAGTGTTAGCAAACTACTGCACAACATACTAACACCCCAAGAGTGGAAACTTCATGTCCACAGTGTAACCTCTTACAAAACAGACTGCCATTGACCGGTAGATCCAGGTCCTGTTTACTGGACATAGCATGTCGGTGGTGGCTGACATCGTGATCCCCAGCTCACAGGCTGATAATATATGGGAGTGGGGAAGAAAATAGTTAACTGAGTCACTGTCTGGCTGACTAGCAGAATGTCAGTCATAGCTGGGTCACATCAGTGGGACTGCAAATTGCAGAGGGGATAACTGTGTTTACTTCAGCTTGTGCACTGAAAAACTATTTAAAGTGCTTTACCTTCTTAAAAACAGCGACTGCAGTACATTATAGGGTACCACTCACTGATTGTATAGTTCAAGAGAAGAACCTTAAAGACCACATCAGGACTTTCACAAGGAGCATGGCTGCAACAAAGAGGTTGTGAGACCTGTACCCGCATGGTGAATTATTTTCAGAGTTGTAGAGTTGTAAGCAAGTCATTGGCTGTCCTACAGAAACATTATGTGCAAACTCAAGTATTCTCATGAATGTACTTGGCAGTAAATCTCTTTGGTCCAAAGATTTTCAACTGAGTTTGCTCTGAAGTTCATTACCTAAGGTGATTGTTGAACAAAGCCATGAAACTACCGCAAGTAAAGAGGGTGGACTGGTAATGTTTAGCTGTTGCAACTGTGTGGGAAACACTAAGTTCCTACTTTGTAACAGAAAGCTGATTTTTGTTAGCTTGATAATGCCTTCTCTCATATACCTGGACTGATTTGTGTAGTGTAGTTTAAATTAATCCTTTTCAATACTTCAGTAGCAGCTGAGGTGGTGGCAAACAGCAATGCTCTAAAGTGGTCACTGCTGGTCATGACAGTAGCCCCCAACTTCTAGTGGCCATGACAGATGAGACAGGCTCTCGTTAAAGGAAGTACAAGAGACACATGCTGCAATTCTATGCACCCTGCACTTGTACCCTGCCCCAAAAGAAGTAAAAGGATACCAAACCATGACATTGTGGTTGCAAATATATCTCTGTGATCAAACAATGTACAGAGTGTTATGTCTAAGAGATGGATTATGCCTTCCAATAGTACATTTTTGTACTGAGGCTTCATTCTTATTTGATTGCCTGGTACCTTGCTGGTGCTCCACCACATTTGTAGAAATATCTGTCTGGTTTTGCCCTCTCCTCTTTTATGCTAGCAACCTCATAAACTGTCTGAGTCAACTTAAGTTCACTCTTTATGCTAATAACCTGCTCTCGTATCTGTCTCTTCAATAACTATTCCCGACCCATGGAATGTCAATCACAGTCCAATAAACCTCAATGCAGCAAACTTTAAGAATGACATTTAACATGGGACTGTGAGGGTAAATCTAGGTCTCCACATTTCATATATATATAGGTGTGTGTGTGTGTGTGTGTGTGTGTGTGTGTGTGTGTGTGTGTGTGTGTGTGTGTGTGTGTGTGTGTGTGTGTGTGTGTATATATATATATATATATATATATATATATATATATATATATATATATGTATATGAGTTGTGGAGACACAGGGGATGCAGTCTGCTTTGTGGGGGGTGGGGTGCAGAGGGTTTCCACTACAAAAATTCTTCAAATGCATGTGTTCTGGAGAACTAAAATATGCCATTCATATCTGAGTTGGACACATTCTTATGTCATACTAGAAAATGTACTCTTTTAGTGTAACTTGGTAGAGGTTAGGGAAATTGTTGGTGTTTACTCAATTTTCATGACATTTGGCATAAACGCCACCCATACTTTTAGCTAATATAAATGATTATGGGTTAAAGCTGTTTTGATGAATCATTGTGCAATCAGGAATGGTATAGCAATAATTCTAAACATAATGGTCTGCAGATAGCATTCTAAATAAATAATTCAAAATATAGAAATCTAGAGACAGAAATCTACACATGGTATTTTCAAATGGTATTTTCCATATATAATTATACAACATAGAATCCTACATACACACTTATACAAGTTGAAGTCTACAGGCATAAGTGGAATTCTAAACTCAATATTATACAAGAATTCTACAGAGCGACTGCTGCAGAAAGAATTGTATACACTTATTTCTATGGTTATAATTCTGTCATGGGTTTCTAAACACATCAAACTACAGAAAAAATTCAAAACACAGCATTCTGTCAAAAGCATTCAACACAGTACAATTCTACAGACAGAATTATAAGCAGAATAGCAGAGTAAGGGTTCCAGATACAAAAGTTCACCATTATCAATTCTGAACACTCAGTGTTACAGAAAGAATTATACATAGTATTCCACAAATAGAATTCTACAGACTGAATGCTAAATTATGAATTCTACAGATAGAATTCTAAATACACAATTATCATAGACATTCAAAAGAGCAATTACTAAGAATAGAATTTTAACTAGAATTGTAAACATAGAATTCTTAATTTGGTATTCTAAGCTAAATGTAAGATTCTACAAGGTAAAATGTAAGCACAGAATTCTGTTGACGGAGTCCTAAGCAGAGAATTCAAGAAAGAGAATATTAGAATAGAGTATGAACACAGATTTTTGATAAAAGATGTGTTGCAATAAAATTATAATACAGAATTCCACATATAAAATTATGCAGTTAATATCCAGATATATAATTCTAAATGATTTCCCTGTATGAATGCAAGAAATCATTATTTGGCTCCCCATTCATCACAAATTACATAGTGAAAACAATGAGCTGAAAAAGCCCAACATAAAAAAAAATTGCCGGGGCAATCCCCCTGCACTGGCTGATGTGGGTGACAATCCCCCATACCCTCCAAATTACATATAAAAAATCTTGGTTGCACCGCAGTGAAAAAAGGGGGAATACAACCTGAAAAGAGTTCCACCAGCTCACACAATACAATCCATTTCGGTGAAACTCGCCACAACATTAAATTCTTACACTAAAGCTGCCCTGCGAATGTAGCAGTGCAAACATGTAGGTAAGCCATTCTAAACTAAGAATACTACAGATAGAATTCTAGACATGGAATGTTACAGTTAGAATTCCTTATCTTGAGTTCTAGAGGTAGAATTCTTTATATTGAGTTCCAGAGGTAGAATTCTAAAAATAGATTTCTACAGTACAGTTCTTAGCTTTTACTGGAAAAGTTCACCAAGACTCTGACACAACTTGCTGTGAGGGAAAGGTTAGTTTGCTTTTGATTTCTTGTATTTTATATTACTATATTGCCTTCTTCTATCTTGTATACTGTAATATGTTTCTTTACACTGTGTTTTACTTGTATTCTGCTTTAAATTGCATATTATAGGTTCATAGGTAGGTGCTAGGCTATTGGCCCTAGGGCCTATACAAGCCTATCCAAAAAGGTACCCTGGTTTTTGCCACCCAAGAAAATTATTTTCCTGTGGCCCTGTCGAGCAGAGCCACAGAGGTGATCCCCGGGATGAATTTCCTATTTCCCATCCAATCATCAAGATTTTTCTTGAAGAGTGCTAGTGAAGAGCTTTGTTTGATATAGATAGGTAGTTTGTTCCAGAGTATGGGAAGTCTCTGGCACAGGAATCTATCCCTCCAGCATGTTCTGTTTATTGTGGTAACAAGGTTTAGTTCCCTAGAGTGTGTAGCTCGGAGGGATTGGGATGTCTTTAAGTGGAGCATGTCCAACAGCTTTGGGTTTGACATAGCTTTGTATGTTAGGCAGAGATTGCCTCTGAGTAGGCGATATGCGACAGAGTAAAGCTGGAGTTTTTTAGGCGGTCTGCGTAGGGCATCTGTTTGAGGCCGGTAATCCTCTTTGTGAGGTATTTCTGCAGCCTTTCCAGTTGTTGTAGATGTCTTGTGAGGTATGTACCAAAAGGGGCGTTGTACTCTATAATGGGTCTAATGAGTGATGAGTAGAGTGGAACAATTACCTCTTTTTTCCTGGATGAGAAACCTTTTGTGATGAGGTGTGCCATGTAGAAGGATTTCTTGACTATTGTGGAGATGTGATTATCAAAGGAGAGACTACTGCCCACCTGTGTCCCAATGTCTCTTATCACACTTTTGGTGTTAAGTAGACTATCACCTATGTGGTAGCTCATGGGTACAGAGTTTTTACCAAAGGGGATGACAATGCACTTTTTGGCATTGAGCTTGAGGCCATGGCTTTGACATCAGGCATCTTGGAAAGAGACCATAGCTGTGTCTCCTGTGAATCACACATTAGAACAGGTCAATTAAGGAGTCACATAGAAGTCAGAACAGGTCAGTTAAGGTTAATTATCTGTGAAATGAGGGAGGGAGCTAAGAAGTAAACATTCTATTTAAGGGGTGAAATAAAACATTTCAAAGCTTTACTGGAAAAGCTTATCAAGACTCTGACACAACTTGGAAAGGTTAGTGTGTTATTGATTTCTTGTATTTTGTATTACTTTATTGCCTTCTATTTTGTATACTGTGATTTGTTTTCTTTACACTGTGTTTTATTTGTATTCTGCTTTGAATTGCATATTAAAACTTGGAAAGAGACCACAGCTGTGTCTCTTGTGAGTCACACAGAATTTTTCCCACCCTCCCACTGTGTTGCTGTTGTGTTCTTAAACACAACTGTCTTTCTAGTTGCCTGCCCCTTATGTTAGTTTGACCATATATCTCCTTCCCTCTCCCCTTTCACTGACTGTCGTGATTAAGCACAAAATTATAATTTTGTGAAATCACTTCCACAGGGCAAGAAAACAAAAGTGTCCACCCCTTTTAGTCTATCTTGCTCTTTTAAAATTAGTGGCTCTGAAACTTTAGTTACCCCCTTTTTCATATTTAACTCCTTGGGGCACACTGCAGTGTTTATAATATTAACCCATTTTTTCATCTTACCTTTAAACATCTATTGCAAAACCACCCGTTATTGGAGGGCCTACATTCTGCCTGTCAGTAGTCACCTTGGGATTCATGCTTCTGTTTTCTTCTAGTGAGGGAAGGAGTACAGGGACATTATTTCCTGGAGACTGCTAATCACCAGAAATCCTAATAACTGCTTCATAGGTGACAACTTGGAATTTGTACTTATATTCTGCTCCTGGTGAGAGAAGGGCAGAGTGCATTGATTCCTGACTGTTTTTGGTTAGACAGTGAGTGTCTGTGCTTAACGTTCCTGATTGGTCTAGTTGCTATTCAAGACATCTATCAGGACAAGGCTACAACTAGCCTACAGACCCTTGCATCATCTGTGACAATACTGTGGATCGTTAAACAGGCTGTGGCTTGCTTCTCATCTTTGGATTGGTGTTAATGTTTTGCTTCTGGGAAAGAAAAAGCAAAGGAGCATTGTATCCCAACAGAGTGAAGCTTTGGTGACATCAGCATTAATAGTAGCCAAACAGTAGCCATTCATGCCACTCCCATCTTTTAATCATTCTTGACAAGCTAATTATTTGTTTTCAATAACTACTGCTTGATTTGTTTTTAACTTCAGAATATCTGCCTAAATACGTCATCCTTAAATTTTTAGAGTCTATGTATTAGTTTCCCCTCAAGTGTTTGACTGTGTCCTGTACAGACTCAGACACCTTGAGTGACATTTTTCCTGTAAAAGCATGACTGAAATTTCTGCAATACCTACTTGCACACAGGGCAACTAGTTTGCAGTGGTAAACACTGTCCCCAGAGTTGCAAACCGAATACTCTTGACATTGCTGTATATTCTCACTCCAGTTATCTAATCAATAAAAAGGGTCTGCTGCCATTGATATGAACTTTCCCACTATCTTTGTTACCAGCTTGGTTGATTTGAGCATCCTGAGGCCATCAGGATCAAATAAACTCCCCCTACTGTCACTAAGGAACAGGTACTTAATGCTCTCTCTAAGGCCAAAAACACTGCATCAATGGACCCGGACAATATCCCAGGATGCCTTCTAAATAGCATGAAACATGACCTATCAGGACCTCTGGAATTGCTATATAACTTTAGCCTCCAAACAGGCTTCATGCAGCATGAATAGAGAACAGCAACAGTTATCCCTCTGCACAAAGGTGGGCCATTTACAGACCATGGAAACTACAGACCCATAAGTCTCACTAGTCTTATATGTAAAGCCATGTAAAGAATTATCATGGGAATGATCAATCATTATTTAGTAAACCTCCAGACACTGGACCCAACCCAGTTTGGTTTCGCCAAGGGCAGATCATGCCTACTCAACCTGGTGGACTTCTTTGAGAAGGTCACCAAATCAATGAATGAGGACAAAATGGTTCATACTGCCTACCTTGACCTGGCCAAGGCATTTAACACAATAACCCACTCAGGCATTGTTGACAAACTCAAGAGGTTAGGTACAAACTTGTATGCCACCCAGTGGATAGCCAACTGGCTCACAGACTGAACCCAGGAAGTTAGAATTGGGGAGTCCACCTCTACAAAGAGGCCAGTCACAAGTGGGGTCCCTCAGGGATCAGTCCTTGGATCGCTCCTTTTTGGCATTTACTTATCTGAAGTCATCTGAAGTCAAGGCCAATGTCAGTGGTCTCTGGCTTACTAAATTTGCAGATGATTGCAAATTTGGAGCTGTCATTGAATCCCACACTGACACAAATGTTCCCAAGGAGGGGCTTATACAGACAAACAACTGGTGTCAGAGCCATAGACTAAAATTAAATGCCAGGAAATGCATTATTGTATTCTTTGGGAAGTCATCCACCCCTGGTAACTATCATATTGACTACACACCCCTTAGAGCTGACCCAGTAGTCAGGGACTTAGGGACACACATAGATAATAATCTAGCCTTTGACCATCAAGTGTCTACAGTAGTGAGGGAATCCTTCTGTGTTACGCAACTTATAAACCAAGGTATGCATCTAAGTCCAAGGAATTCATTGTTCCACCATATTCGGCATTCATAAGACCTATCATTGAGCACAGTGCCCCCTTTGGTATGTACCTAACCAGGCATAGCCAACAAATGGAATGTCCAAAGAGGTTCCTCACTAAATGAATATAGGGCTTAAGTAAAATGTCCTATGCAGACCGCCTCAAGGCTCTATCCCTGTATTTTGCCTCCTACAGGCTTTTGAGGGGAGATCTATGCCTGACATTCAGGGCATTGTCAGACCCTACTCTGATGGACCTCCTGCATATCCATAAAACAAACAGCACCAGAATTACCCTTTCTAAAGACTTAAACCTTAGTGTGATATAAATAGGACCTGCTGGAGAGACAGGTATGTATCCCAGAGATTACCCTGTCTCTGGAGCAGGTTCCCTATCCATGTGAAGCAGAGTTCCTCCCTAACCCAATTCAAGTGCAACCTAGACAATTGAATGGGAAACAGGAAATGCATCCCTGGTTTGGCACGTATGTCTCTAATGGGCACAGGCAACCTGCGACTGGTTTATCTTCCAGGCCCTAGCTTGTAAATGTTTCATCTCCCAAACCCCTGCTTACACTTATCAAGGGTATAAGAAGTTGTCAGAGATTTGGGATGCCTGTCTAGACTTAAAAAGGCCCTTGTAGTCCTTAGCCTAGTAAACACCTATGAACCTATGAACACATGTTTTCACAGAATCACATAATTACATTTCTAAACGCAGAATTTTACAGATAGAATTCTAAGCATGAAACTCTACCAATATAATTACAATCAAACAGACAATCTGAAATAGAATTTGAAGAATAGAATTCTATGATTAGAAATCCAAACACAGAAATCTACCACTAGAATTCAAAGCACAGAATACTATGGAGAAAATTTTGAACACCAACTATAACCGAAAAATTGTACAAAAGGATTTCTCACTACATAGCTCTACGGAGAGAATTCTTAAAACAGGCTTCTATAGGAAAATGTCCCTTAGACATCTTTTTATTGATAGAATTCTAAATACAGGATTCTGTAGATGTAATTAAATATATAATTCAACAGATAGTTCTCAATACAGAATTCCAAATGCAAACTTATAAATCAGAATTATACTGATATAATTAAAAACAGAATTCTACATACAGAATTATACAAATCAAATTTTAAACTCAATTTTATAAGGATTCTGCAGATTGAATGCTGTTGAAAGAATATTACACAATTAATTCAGATATAATTCTAACAAATGATTCTATATGTGAGCTGAGCTGCCACCAGAAACATAGGGGACACAACTTCCCAAAAATAAAAAGGCCCCAGACATTATAAGGCTGAACAAGATAGAGCTAATATTTTAAATACTAACTTTATCACAAGGGCAGACAATGTAAGCCTGCTGTACACTATTGACATGTTTTGTATTGGAGGCACTACTAAGCCCCTGGCTATAGAATGCTATAGCCATTGAAGGCTGCAGAGTTCACTATCACTGAGCACAAGGTAAACCATACCACAGTGATCTTCATAAGAACATACTAGTGCATGAATAACTATTGTGACGTCAAGTGATCGATTTAAATGCTTTTTTGTTTCTGATAAATGTTCTTAAAATGATAATATGCCAGTTTAAAACTGCTACCATGTGGCCCTTTACTGTTAGCAAGTCGTCGGGTTCACTCTCACAAAACCTATTCTCAGGTAATGGGAGAGAGGGGTGAGGCCTGTCGCTGACACATAATAATGCATTAATCTTAGATGGCTTGAGTTTTAGGTGACTACTTTACATCTTAGACTACATAACCTGCAATCTTTTTATAGTCTTGTCTGAAGCATGCTGCTGAGAAAAGGTATGTAGCTGAGCACCAGCATATGCTTTAGTAATGCCATTATCAATACATATACTATGAATGTTGTGTCATTTGGCTTTTCCCGGTTAGGGGTCGCCACTGCGAAACTCTGGTCCGCTAATGATTGGTAGTTGATTTTTACGTGCCAAGTTACCAGCCCCGACACACAACCTTCAACAAAGGTACGCCTGTTCACGCATGTCTCCACGCAGAAGATGCTCTAGCTGAGAATCGAACCGGACAGCGTCTTACTGTGAACCGACAACGCTACCGCAGCACCACCACCGCGGAATACATACACTATGAATAATAACAGAAAAAGGACAAAATCCAATGTCAACATGCACACAAGCAACTGCCAGATGAATTAATGTCCAGTACTACTCAAACACTATTGAAATAGTACCACAGTAAGCATGCAAATTGCTGCCAAAGAATTCATGATCTACTGTGGACATGCTGTTGAAAAGTTAAGGAGAAGCAATACTGAGTATTAGCTTTGATCTCTCCCCATTGAAGAAGTCACTAACCACTACCAATACAGTTGTCTCCTCACTGCTATATCAAGACCTAAAAAACAGACTGACATGGGTCCAAACGGTCATGAGGAGTAAGATATAAATGCAATTGTGCATATCCCACTTCCTCAATCAACATGCTAATGAAACAAGGAGTAGACATAGGACTGAAATTGATAAAACTGAAAGAATCTAAGGAAGAAATCTTTATAACTAGAGTAACTAACACTACTTTAAAAGTGGACTGATAGAGGCAGACAGTAATGCCCAAACTAACATATCCCCCACATAACTGCTAGACTACCCTACCATACCTCCTCCTAATAAATACCAATGATACATAGCAACATGACTGGGATGGATTTCATCGTTAGGCTTATAAAGGCCCTGGTGGTCATTACCCTAGTATATACCTATAAACCTATGACTGAAAATGCTGTTTCGACACAATGATTGGTATATCATGTATGTGGCTTTAGAGAGAGAAGGCAAGATTTAACCCTCATTTGTATGTTACCAGTTCTATGACACTCAGTGTATGTGATCTTCCAATTCAGTCTAATTACCTTGAGCCTTGAGGAGCTTGTCTCATGGTCAGACCATTCCTATATACTTCAAGCTGGGACTCCCACCATTTTTGACCAATTATGCCACCTGATGTTAGCTGTTACAGTCTGGGAATACAAGACATTTCTCTAGAGGTACTTTGATACCTTTGATGGACCACTTCCTAATGCAGGCCACTGTTGATGGCCTAAATTCATTAGTACTGGCATATAATAGAGCCATCAATGGTATTTTGATCAACTTATCTCAAAATATACAAGACCCACAAACAAACTAGAACTTTGTTTCATCAACTGGTCATATGCAGCTATAGGAAAACTTCTAAATGATATGCCAAACCAGATAATATGACAGACCTCATTCAGAAATCATGTGTTAAAGTATTGCCATATGTGAGCATGAGCAAACAGATGTATACACACACACACATATGCACGTGAAATGTCAGGATAAGATAAGCAACAGAAAAAAGCTGCTAAATAAACATATCTGAAACATATAAACATGTTCACCACTTAATATTTAATCTGTTGCAATATATAATAGATGAGCAGTTTTTCTAATAGTCTGCATATGAAGACATAATATTTTTGACATACAGATTCTTTGTACTGCAGTGCTTGCAAATTATCTACCTCATATCTCCTGTACCATATATGCAGGAATTAACAAAATTACTTTGCATCTAAATGGATCTGTCTGGTTAATTATGAATAGACCATCAACTCACAAAAGTTATCATCCATGTTACTTGGTACAGACAAAATAAAAAAAAAATCCTCTGCATCCGAACTTACCATTGCATATCCTACAGGCACGGTCATACCATATGCAACACATCACAATACCTAGGCACAGATTTAGACCAAAATCTTATCTATGATCAAGCTCTTGATATACAACTACTGAATCAGCAAAACATCTCCCATGAAGTTGTTCATCCTCTCCGTATAGAGTTAAGAAAAGCAAAGAAATAAATGCCCTGTTACCAAGATTATCTATCTATATTTGTTAACTACGGCAGAACACAGATTCAGCTAGACCATATTGGCTCAGACTGGGTGAACATCCCCAGTGTGATGTATAAATGTAAGTAGAAAAACAGCATTAAGCAATAATAGTATAATTTCACAAACTTTAGTAACAGAACAACTTTCAAGATTTAGTACAGCATCAGTTTACAGGGAAATTGAATTAACATTAACAGCAGTAAACATTCAATAATGAGTACTTACAGAATGTAAAAACAAAAATCTTAAAAAACAGCAAGGGGTGAGAGAGAGAGAGAGACAGAGAGAGAGAGAGATAGAGAGAGAGAGAGTGAATGAGGTGGTTGTTATACTGAGGTAAAGAGAGAGGGTGTGTAGAAGTGGGTTGAGGGTAATGAGATAGGCAAGGAAGAGAATGTGTTAGGAGTGAGAGAGTGGGTGGGGAGGAGATATTAAATGTACCTAGTGGTGTAGAACTGTTTGAGGTAAAGAGCTTGGAGGTGAGCTGACTGGACAGTGGTTGTCAACAAGTAATGCCTTGTTTTTTTAAGCATTTACCTGCTGCTTGGTTGAATAGGTGTTTTAAGGAAATGTCTATATGCAAGAAGGGAGAAGTTGATTGCATATCAGTTAGAAGTGAAGCGTATATCTAAAGAGCCATTATTGAAAGGTTGTGGTCAGTAGAGTGGAGTTTATTATGTGGAATACTTAGGTTAATGGAGGACTGGGATCTGAGGTTGTATGTTATGTTTCTTAGGGTGAGTTGACTTACTAAGCAGTAGAATGTTTCATTGTGCATTAGTTTGTTAGGGAAGCCAGGAGGAGAATGCATCTTTCTTTTATAGGAAGTCATTTGGCTTTGGTTAGGATTATATAATGATGTTCTTTTGGAGAGCCATCTGCAGAGATAGTTAGCTGATGTATGGAGGATGGATCTTTTTTTTTTTTTTTTTTTTTTTTTTTTTTTTTTTGCTGTAGGTATTAGAGGGAGTCCATATTCAAGTTGAGCAAATAGCACTCCTTTGCCAAAGCCTTTCTGCCTTCAGGTGAAAGTGTGATATTTGTTTAGCTCAGTATTGAAGGAAGTTGATTTTTAACTTTATTGTATTGACATGGAGTTGAAAAATTAGTGCTTGGTCTAGCCAGATACCTAAAAATGCAGGGTGTTTTCTATCCTTCTTTCTTATTACAGAGGATTGAACAATCTATTGAGACAATAAGAAGTTATTGTCTGGACACAAAGATCATGATTTTGTTTTTCCTATAACTAAGCTTGTTAGTTGAGAACAGACATCAGTGTCAACGTACATCTGTTTTTTAACGTTGGAATGCAACATGTTGGATGTTATCTGCCTATGAAATTATAGGGGTGTGTGTGAGATGGTTTCCTATCAGAAGATCTCTAAGCTAAAACAATGGCTTAACATCAAGCCAACATGAATTGACACTGCATTAGAACAAATGAAACAAAACAAATACATATTTTTTGCATGGGGGAATCCCATCCTACACCCCTCACACCCTATTTTATATATATATATATGTGTGTATATATATATATATATATATATATATATATATATATATATATATGCACACACACACACACATACACACAATGGGCAAATATCCTAACCCCTGCTGTGCTACAATCACACACCTTTCACTTTCCGTACTTCTTCATAGGATCAGAGGAAGTTGCTAAGCTATTGGCCCTGAGTCCCTTACAAGCCTAGCTAAGAATTTAGCCCATGTTCTGAGAAGTCAGCAACTGATGCCACTGTCCAGCAGGGACACAGCTGGAATCCCAGGAATGTATTTTCTCTTCCCCATCCATTTATCCAGGTTGCACTTAAAAATGGTTAATGAGGGACTCTGTTTGATGTGGAGTGGGGGGGGGGTCTCTGGGGCAAAAATCTTTCTTGCCAACAAGTCCTATTGTGTCACAGACCAGGCTGAGGTCGCGCATGCAGGTTACTTGAGTGGAGCTTGACGTGCGGATATGTAGCAGTCCCATCCAGGCGGGGTCTGGGATTGCTTTGTATGCCAGACAGAGGTCACCTCTGAGGAGTCTGCATGAGACTAAGTAGAGGGCAGGGCCTTTAGCCTATCTGTGTAGGGTAGATGTTTGAGGGCCTGGATTCTCCTGGTAAGGAACCTCTGTGGTGTCTCCAGCTGCTGCATGTGCTTTGTGAGGTACATGCAGAAAGGGGCATTATACTCAATAATGGGTCTTATAAGGGAAGAATACAAGGATGTTATGACCTCCTTGTCCCTGGATGAGATACCCTTACTAATGAGGTGGGCCATATAGAAAGCTTTCGGTACAACAGAGGCAGTATGGTGATCAAAAGTTAGTTTGCTATCAACCTGGGTACCCATGTCAATCACAACTGATTGCATCTTTAGGACCTTGTTATTAATGTGAAAATCTCTGGGGATGTCACTCTCCCCAAAGGGGATGATGACACATTTTTTGGCATTCAGTTTGAGGCCATGTTTCTGGCATCAGTCATTTATTTGGGTGAGACCCTCTTGGAAAATGTCCACATCACCTGGGGAATTGATGACAGCATCTAGCTTGCAGTCATCTGCAAACTTGGTCAGCCATAGCCCACTGCTTTTGGCCTGCACCTCAGAAAAGGCCCCAAGACTGATCCCTAGTGTTTACTGCTCGTTACTGGTCTACTGCTTGAGGTGGCTTCCCCCAGTTTGACTAGGTGGGTTCTATCAGTGTACCAGTTTGCTTCCATCTGGTAACATATGGATTGATGCCTGGCTGGGAGAGTGTATCATACCCAATTAGGGAATAGTATCAAAGGCTTTGGCCAGGTCAAGGTAGGTGGTGTGCACCATCTTCCCCTCACCCATGGCTTTGGTGACTGTCTCAAGGAAGTCAACCAAATTTAACAGGCATGACCTCTCCTTGACAAAACCAAGGGGAGGTCCTTCCTTTCTTCTTTTTATCTAATGAGGCCTCAGTTATGTCGGCTTGATGTTAAGACATTCAGTGTTTTAATTTTAGAATCCTCTGATATGGAACCATGGGAGGCATTCTGGTAGATTGTTCATGAAGAAAGAGAATAGTACTGGTGGCAGAAAGGATCCCTGGGAGACTCCTTCAGTGAAGGGGGTTAGTTCTTATAAGCCTTTGCCTATTTGTAATTTGAATTGTCAGTCTGTGATGCAGTTTTTAAATTATGGGAATGAGCTGGGGCTGATGCCTGCTGAGATTAGGGACTTTAGTAGGAATTTGTGGTTTATTATATCAAATGCCTTTGTGAGATCCATAAGTACTGCTGCTGCTGAAAGGTCTTTGTTAATGCATTGTAGGATGTCATCTGTCAATATCTATATGGCGGTCAAGGTGCTAAAACCTGGTGTGATGTTAACATATTGTATTTTAATATAGAATGTTATATTGTTAAAGATAATTTTTTTCAGGAATTTTTGCTAAAATAGGGAATATAGATATTGGGTAGAAGTCTTTAGCATCTTTGGGATTTGGGCATTTGGGTATTATCATTGGTTGTTCCCATTCAAAGGTCATGTAGTTTTGAGTGATGCATTGGCTGTATATGTGTTTCAGTGGGTATATTATTGCATACCTCTCAACTGTCCAGATTTTCACAGAATGTCTAGATTTTTTACTCATATTTTTGGTTGGTTTCTAATAAAATTATGGCAAGTCACAAAAGACTGAAGGCGCTAAATAATAACATACATCTGAGTTTCAGACTTTATATTTTTCAGAAAATGCATGCTAACATAAAACCTGTTAATCTAGCAATTTTCCAAATTTATAAGAGCAATATTTAAAATCTGTCCCTATTTTTGGGCCTTTGTCCCCCATTATTTTAGGCTTTGTTCAGATTTCTTGCACTAAGAAGTTGAGAAGTATGGTAAAAGGAAAAAACGTCATGGGCATTCAGAACTACCATATGGCTGAAACACGTGATGTCCTTAAGGGGTCATTTGCATATATCCCATGTTACCACTAATACAAGAGGTTTTAAGGAATCACACAGTGGAAAATCTAGCTTGGCTGGGTGTTTCTCTTTGTTTTTTGCTGATTGTTTTTTCCGTGTGACCTTTTTACTCATTGGTTTAGTTAGTTAGTTGCGATAGTTTGCAAACACCCTAATGGTTTTAGACATCAGCTGGGTACAACAACCCTGTGTTTCCAAATGTTGGCCAAACAGTTCACTTATGCTTTACTGATGAGTCCATAAGAAGGTTGAAACATGCACGTCCACAGAAATTGGGGTTTGGCTTTGTTGGCCTGAATTTGTCAATAACAGACTTAAAAGGAAAAAAGTCATGGGTATTCAGAACTGCCACATGGCTGAAACACCTGATGTCCTTGAGGGGTCTAATACAAGATGTTTTAAGGAAACCCAAAATAATTGACAAAAATTGAATTTATACTCAGGAAGAATTTGTCCCTTTTTCCACTGTTATGAGACCTCAGAGATGGTATATATATATATATATATATATATATATATATATATATATATATATATATATATATATATATAATCAGCAGGAGGTATGGGAGTGCAGGGGGGCTTGCCCTCACTGTAAAAACATTGGTTTTGGATGTGGTTATATTTGTAGACATTTGTTGGCATTTTGTGTTGCACCTCCCCCACTCCCTGCCAGTTATATATACAAGCTCAAAGGTTGGACAACAGCGGAGAGAGAGAGAATGAGTATAAATTCTTCCTTAGAATAACTTCAATTTTTTGTCAATATTTTGGAGATTAGATCTTTTAAGTCAGTATTAAGTGTTTAGATCATTTTAAGTACATGTATAATATGTATATATATATATATATATATATATATATATATATATATATATATATATATATATATATATATATATATATGTATATATATATATATATATGTATATATATATATATATACATATATATATATATATATATATATATATATATATATAAAATGCATATACATATTTATTTATATGTGTTTATTTACAAAGTCAGATTGGGCTTGAGCACAGTCTGAGTGAAGACACTGGGAAAAAAGCTCCACACAAAAGTTACAGCTTAATTTTACAAAGTAGTCAATATATTGGATTATAAATATATACAGAAAAACAGTGCATAGTTGCAGGATTAATGTTATGAGAAACATATAGAATATTACAAGTAGTAGTTAGCACATTATTGTTTGCAAATTGAAAAACTCATGCATTTTTCATCTGTTGGAGGCACATGACGACATTTACATCTGGGTTTACTAGTAGTTTTTATGTTGCGTAATTGTAGAAAAAGAGGTATTTTCGAAGACTGGTGTTACTTTTGACTGACAGTAAGCTGTAAGGGTTGCTAATAGGTATGTTTGAGAAGAAAGATGATAGGTAAGGGAGTGACAAGGGTGTGAGAATAGTGGGAGATGATTTAAGAAGGGAAGGTCAGGGACAGTATATAATGAGAAATAGTACAGGTTGAGGGGAGGGGTATTTATGGACATACATATAAATGTACTACATGTAATTTACATATAAATAAGTTTATGTGCAGTTATGAATTGTGTGCATCTTAGCTGATTGGAAAGTTCTAACCAGTTTAGTCCTTTTAAGGAAGTGTAGTAATGGGTCTTGGGTGGGGGTTGTTTACAGCAAATGTGGCTATTTTATTATAGCATGTCTCAAGTTTAGTCTTACCTATTTTATTTAAGTTTGTAAGTACTGGCGAGGCATACAGGAGACTTGGAAGAAGATTGGTTTTGGCTATGGATTGTCTGCTGCAGTCTGTATGATAGTATTTAGCTCTATAGAAGGAATTTAGTTTCATGTCTGTTTTTTTATGACTTGCAGTAAGTGCTGGTTGAATTGTAGTTTATCATCAGTTAGGACACCTAATAATTTAGTTTGAAAGACCATGTATATCACATTTGTGAAAGAAGGATGTTTGTTCAGTGAACTTCCAGGGGTAAAAACATTAATTTTGTCTTATTTATGTTTAGGTGTAGGGGGTCATTGAATAGCCAAGACTTTTGGAGTGAATAAGAGTTGTGTGATTTCCTTGAGTTTAAGGAGAGTAGGAGCAGACCAGATGAGGGTAGAATTGTCTCCATATTGTACAATGGTGGCATGGTTAGTGGCAGGATTTAATTTATTTTTGAGAATGTTGAATAAAACAATGCTGTGATTACTGAAAAATCATATTGCAGTATTGTAGAATGTTCCATTGTTATTTATTGTCATGTAATGTGTTTTGCCATGTGACTCAGTTCATGGCTGAAAATGGGCCTCAGATCAGTTCACTTGTCTGGCTAACAAATGTAAAACAGATAAGTAGGTTAGATAAGATAGCCAGCTAGATAGGCAGATAGAGATGGATAGCTAAATAAGTAAATGATTGTGTGATAGAGTACCTTCCTTCTTTCAGACTGGGACTAGGTACTATGACTGATGCCCTTTTTAAAGTTACCTTTCTTATTCTGTAGCTATAGCAGAGTCTATTACAGACTCTGCACTCATATTACTCAGTGCCAGCCTGCTTAAGAAAAGGGTTCTAAGCCATGTTTTACAAAAAGCCAAACATTATGCTGATATTACAAGCATCTATCTTGTTTTTAACAGAAGTGCTTTCTGTTGAGCAAAAGAAAGAAAGAAAGTAAGTAATATTAGGATATACTGGAAGAGTTTTCTGAACCTTAGGTATAGGTAATGATTTACATAGTATTAGACCTTATATCATGTGCAACAGTTCTTTATATAATTTTAATATATTTCAACATTCTGCATTTATACCACAAGCCCATATGTTTATTGTATATTCTGTGTTTAGTTTTTTCCTAGTTTCAGTTATGGAGTTTCTCTGTTATTTACTCCAAGGTTTAACAAACTATTATAAATTAGGGTTTCAGACAATTCCCTTAAACTGATGCTGTTTTCATGTCAGAAAACCTGAACAATGGAATTGGTTACACAACTTAATTAAAAGGAATAATTAAAACATGTTTTCTCTCCAGTTTTATTAACAAATCAATATTAAATGGTAAAATGAACTGAGTGAGCACATTTGGAGACTGTCTAATCATACACTTATTATTCAGAAACAGTCCGAAACTAAGAAATTAGAATTTGATTGTTTATAAAAAATATTCATTAATAATTGGTTTGCAACTAATAAAATTAGGTTGCACTTAAATGCTTTATAAACTCCAGACATATAGTTCATTAATCATATGTTATGAGAGCAATTGTAGAGTGTTGAGATTAGTAGCAAAGAGTAGAATTATTTTGCTTAGTTTTGAAATTCTCTGGATAATGTAGGATAACAAACCTGGAATTATTTTACTGAAACTAGTTACTATAATGTAATGCAGGTTTCAAACTTGAATGTTGTCACTAATACTTGACTCAAAGAGAGAGAGAGAGAGATCAGTGTTAATCTTGAGACAAAAATATCTGATTAGCATTTGTCAGTAACTAGTTACAGGTGCTTTAAAATAGGTATTACATATAGAGAAATCTATCATTTTGCTTTTAATAACAGATAGAAAACATGCAGCTAGTTGTAAAAGAAGCTGTCTTCTATGACTGGATTGTGTCTTAATGTTAATTGTTTTTAGTTTCTTTTGGCACACTGGCAATGGTTATACTTGAGGTTAAGGGAGTGACAAGGGTGTGAGAATAGTGGGAGATGATTTAAGAAGGGAAGGTCAGGGACAGTATATAATGAGAAATAGTACAGGTTGAGGGGAGGGGTATTTATGGACATACATATAAATGTACTACATGTAATTTACATATAAATAAGTTTATGTGCAGTTATGAATTGTGTGCATCTTAGCTGATTGGAAAGTTCTAACCAGTTTAGTCCTTTTAAGGAAGTGTAGTAATGGGTCTTGGGTGGGGGTTGTTTACAGCAAATGTGGCTATTTTATTATAGCATGTCTCAAGTTTAGTCTTACCTATTTTATTTAAGTTTGTAAGTACTGGCGAGGCATACAGGAGACTTGGAAGAAGATTGGTTTTGGCTATGGATTGTCTGCTGCAGTCTGTATGATAGTATTTAGCTCTATAGAAGGAATTTAGTTTCATGTCTGTTTTTTTATGACTTGCAGTAAGTGCTGGTTGAATTGTAGTTTATCATCAGTTAGGACACCTAATAATTTAGTTTGAAAGACCATGTATATCACATTTGTGAAAGAAGGATGTTTGTTCAGTGAACTTCCCAGGGGTAAAAAACATTAATTTTGTCTTATTTATGTTTAGGTGTAGGGGGTCATTGAATAGCCGAGACTTTTGGAGTGAATAAGAGTTGTGTGATTTCCTTGAGTTTAAGGAGAGTAGGAGCAGACCAGATGAGGGTAGAATTGTCTCCATATTGTACAATGGTGGCATGGTTAGTGGCAGGATTTAATTTATTTTTGAGAATGTTGAATAAAACAATGCTGTGATTACTGAAAAATCATATTGCAGTATTGTAGAATGTTCCATTGTTATTTATTGTCATGTAATGTGTTTTGCCATGTGACTCAGTTCATGGCTGAAAATGGGCCTCAGATCAGTTCACTTGTCTGGCTAACAAATGTAAAACAGATAAGTAGGTTAGATAAGATAGCCAGCTAGATAGGCAGATAGAGATGGATAGCTAAATAAGTAAATGATTGTGTGATAGAGTACCTTCCTTCTTTCAGACTGGGACTAGGTACTATGACTGATGCCCTTTTTAAAGTTACCTTTCTTATTCTGTAGCTATAGCAGAGTCTATTACAGACTCTGCACTCATATTACTCAGTGCCAGCCTGCTTAAGAAAAGGGTTCTAAGCCATGTTTTACAAAAAGCCAAACATTATGCTGATATTACAAGCATCTATCTTGTTTTTAACAGAAGTGCTTTCTGTTGAGCAAAAGAAAGAAAGAAAGTAAGTAATATTAGGATATACTGGAAGAGTTTTCTGAACCTTAGGTATAGGTAATGATTTACATAGTATTAGACCTTATATCATGTGCAACAGTTCTTTATATAATTTTAATATATTTCAACATTTTGCATTTATACCACAGGCCCATATGTTTATTGTATATTCTGTGTTTAGTTTTTTTCTAGTTTCAGTTATGGAGTTTCTCTGTTATTTACTCCAAGGTTTAACAAACTATTATAAATTAGGGTTTCAGACAATTCCCTTAAACTGATGCTGTTTTCATGTCAGAAAACCTGAACAATGGAATTGGTTACACAACTTAATTAAAAGGAATAATTAAAACATGTTTTCTCTCCAGTTTTATTAACAAATCAATATTAAATGGTAAAATGAACTGAGTGAGCACATTTGGAGACTGTCTAATCATACACTTATTATTCAGAAACAGTCCGAAACTAAGAAATTAGAATTTGATTGTTTATAAAAAATATTCATTAATAATTGGTTTGCAACTAATAAAATTAGGTTGCACTTAAATGCTTTATAAACTCCAGACATATAGTTCATTAATCATATGTTATAAGAGCAATTGTAGAGTGTTGAGATTAGTAGCAAAGAGTAGAATTATTTTGCTTAGTTTTGAAATTCTCTGTATAATGTAGGATAACAAACCTGGAATTATTTTACTGAAACTAGTTACTATAATGTAATGCAGGTTTCAAACTTGAATGTTGTCACTAATACTTGACTCAAAGAGAGAGAGAGAGAGAGATCAGTGTTAATCTTGAGACAAAAATATCTGATTAGCATTTGTCAGTAACTAGTTACAGGTGCTTTAAAATAGGTATTACATACAGAGAAATCTATCATTTTGCTTTTAATAACAGATAGAAAACATGCAGCTAGTTGTAAAAGAAGCTGTCTTCTATGACTGGATTGTGTCTTAATGTTAATTGTTTTTAGTTTCTTTTGGCACACTGGCAATGGTTATACTTGAGGTACACGGTTTATGCTGTCTGTGTCGAAAGACTATGGTGTGTGTATGTGCATGCGTGTGTGTGTGTGTGTGTGTGTGTGTGTGTGTGTGTGTGTGTGTGTGTGTGTGTCTGTGTGTGTGTGTCTGTTTGTTGTCTACCTGACAAGCTGTTGGTTCATTTCTCATCTCACTGAATTGCAAAAACAAATAACATGTTTTTATATATATATATATATATATATATATATATATGTGTGTGTGTGTGTATGTGTATATATATATATATATATATATATATATATATATATATATATATATATATATATATAGGTCCACTTCTAAATCTGGAGATCTTACAATCTCAACTTTCAAAATCCCAAAGCCATAATGTCAAGATTGTGGAATCTCAAAACAAAAAAATAAAGATGACAACATTTAAAAACATGTTTTTGCAGGGGGCAAGCCCTCCTGCACCCACCAACCCCCCCCCCTACAACCTAAATATAAATATACTAATTCCAAGATCGCTGTACAGTGAAGAGAATGGTAATGTAGATCACTATACAGTGCGGAACAGGAAAATTACCATTCTCTTCACTGTAGTGCGATTATGGGAGTTAGTATATTTAATTTGCAGGAGGTGTGGGGGTGCAGGGGGCTTGCCCCCCTGCAAAAACATGTTTTTAAATGTTGTCATCTTTTTTGTTTTTTTGTTTTACAATTTTGAGATTCCACAATCTTGATATTATGGCTTTGTGATTTTGAATGTCGAGATTGTGGGATCTCGAGATTTCGTAGTGGACCTATATATATATATCTATATATATATCTATATATATATATATATATATATATATATATATATATATATATATATATATATATATCCTCCCCCCAAGACAAACATCACTCCATCATAGGGAAAGGAGCAATCCACAGCACTCTGCCAATACAGCCTTCCAGGAAAAAGCCAGGCAGTCATATAGTCATGATGGCCCATAAGAGTGTTGATCACTTATTCTTCAATCTAACCTGGTGCTCATATGTATATATACTTGCAGTTCAGTAAATAATAAATTAAATCATTCATAATTTCTTTGTCTATAGGATATATCACATGTCACATACAATGCAGTACAATCCTTTTTTGCTATTCAAAACTTGCTTGCTCAGAAGACAGAAGCTGGCACAGCTAAACCTAAATTTATCAACGTGATCACTGTAGGCTAGTGACCCTGCCATTTACCATCTATTCTACTTCACCTTTTTATCCCCTCTTACTTCTTTCTACCTATTCTTTAGCAGATCCTCTGCGTCTATATTACATAATCGAACTTTTTAAAGTTTGAACGCCATATGGTTGACACCATATGCTCGAACTTTTAAAAGTTCGAAAATGCAATAAAAAAAATAAACCAAAGAAAAATCCTACTTGAATGGGTTAAGTGGGGGCGGAGCCTCCCTGAACTCCCCACATAAGGGGCTGCACCCCCCACACACCCCCGGTCTTTAAATATACCAACTCCGAGATCGCACAACAGTGCAGAAAAGGGAAATCTTCCCATTCGGCACTGTATGGAGGTCTCCGTTGAAACATGTGAACTTTTAAAAGTTCTATCATATGGTGTTGACCATATGACGTTCTAACTTTTAAGAGTTCGACAGCGTGATATAGACCCGATCCTCTTACCTTTTCCATTCTGACTCTAGCCATTGACTCTGTTTCTGAGTTGGATATATGTTATACAACCACACGGACCTAACAAGCACATCTCTCCAACTCTCAGCCTCCACCTCTTTTGGGGACATTAGCAAGTTTTGCCAGATTTAAAATGAATGACTTAGTTCTACCCTTCTTCAACAGGGAATCTCAAAGATTTTTTCATAGGTCTGAACTCTTGACTATATTCTTTTCTGCCATCCAGCACAGTCCTTATATCCTGTTTTCGAAGAGGAACTGCATCCCCCAGGTTCATCTTATTCCAATTCCTTTGCCATGTCTGTAGGATAACAAGTTCTCCAGCTTCTACTAGCCACAACATAGGCATGGTATTGCATCAGCAGAGGGTTCTCACCATAGATGTTACCTGACACACAGAGAAATAAACTCTCTAGAAACTTAAGACAGTGCTTTGTATCATCCGAGGAACATACGTATAAGATCTGACATGTACTCTAACACTAATTCTATTTCTGACTATTAATGTTTGCATTACACTTGCTTTCACTCTGTCACATAATGGGTGACCAAACACTGTCTTAGATTCATAATTTCCTTTATGTGCAGCTTTTGTAAGAAGGTGACTGCATTAATCACTAGATAACAACTACAATTTCAAAATATTTGATGCTATTCCAGATATGTAGCAAACTGAGCAGTGACTAGAAAGATGACAGATCAGGTTATAAGGTATTCTGAAGTGATGGCCTGTGGAAAACAGAAAGACGAGTTGTCATCTACATGAGGATTCTGTGCCTAACATCACCCCTTGATAACACCAAAAGAAGACAAGACAAGTAGCCCTGGTCTTTCTGCACTCCTGTACCTTGGCTATCTCATGAACATCTTCCTCATACTCTATCCTTGGCTGAGATTAACTTTCTGAATGAAATCCTCCTATTTGGGGACTTCAACAGGAACTGACAGTCCTTCATGACACAAGGAAACTCCAGAATTCTGAGATATGAGGCATCTTTATCAACTGGTCACGTTCTCACCAGGCAAAAATACAGTGACTCTTTCCACTGCAATGTAATCTGGATAAATTTCCATTAAATAAGTTCTCATTTAGTGCTTTAAGGGCTTACTTATGAACAATGAACTTTCAAACTGATGAAACCTAACCCAGTGATCACAAGATATTAGCAATATCCTCCAAAAGAACAACCAGCAAAACATCTGACAATGTCTTTGCAGGGATCAAGTCCATATGCAGCCATCATTTGAGAGATATCACCCTCTTAAACTCCCTTGCATAAATATACTAACTCCATTGTCACATAATCATGGGTAAAGGAAAAGCAATAACAAACAGAAGTAGAGCTAATAAATTCTTTTACTGCACAATCAATCTGGTACCTCGGCAGTTTTGGCTTCAACCGTTGAAGCCGAGGTACCAAATTGATTGTGCAGTAAAAGAATGTATTAGCTCTACTTCTGTTTGTTATTATGTTTCTATCTTGTACTAGTGGATTTGTCTTCTGTATATATTATATGGAAAGGAAAAGCACCCTAAAAAGGTGAACTCAGTTAATGCATGGACTGTTATCTCATAACCCAGAACATACAACAGCAAACATTACTTAGAAATTTAACACTGATGGAAAAATGAGATCAGGGGAATCAGGAGCTTGAACCTCAATCTCAAGTATACACAAAGAGACATACCCACCAGCCTCATATAAGGTCAGATCTTAACCACAACTTCACTCGAAATCAACTCCAAATCTTTAACTTAGCCATGCAGAGCAGACCTTTTTGCACGACACTGTATCTATTGTAGATGATTATGTGAGACTCTTCAGGCACGTGTTTTTAGTATTCTGCATCCTGTTGCATGTATTAAAAGACAGTGACTTACAGGAATAAATGGTTTGTGAAGACTAGAGCCTTAAAAGCAATCCATCTAGATCAGATTATATACATTTTGAACAAGACTAAACTTTTCATGAGGTAAAGACATGCATTGCTTTTTGTGCCACAGCAGCTTGCTAGCAAGTGCATGCCATGTCAGGTTCTCCTTATAATTGCTACATGATTGAGCATCTGTTATGCATTATGGACAAAATGGGATTTCTCCATCAGTTGCAGGCATAGTGAAAGCTAACACAGTAAATGCCCGATTTTACAACATCCACTCTTTCTTGTATCACCTTGGGAATTTCACCCACAAAACATCACCTTGAACACACATCAGGACTATCTATCTATCTATCTATCTATCTATCTATCTATCTATCTATCTATCTATCTAGTGTTTGATACTTGGAAATGTGTGTTGTTAAATAATTTTTTCAGCCATAACCCAGATGCACAAACAAACAAGATGCACAACAGGAAGTAATACATACAAATATGAAATATGGCATTGATGTAGACAGAATTTTGCAGAAATGTAATAATTGCGTAAGTAAGGACTGTAGTAGTAACGAAGATATAACAGGTACTATGTGAAGTGTTTCTGCAGTAGCTACAATGGTTAGAGACTTCTATACCGAAATGTTTGCACAGATCTGACAAAATATTGAGAAATGTGGAATAAGTGTAACCTGTCATTACTTTAATAGCACTAATCAAAGAGTTTTAATTTAGAGAGACAAATGATATAGGAGGAATGCTATGATAGTGAAAACTATTTATAAAGGCATATAGCATTCAGAATAAGAAAAATACTTTAGCAAGGAGCCTGTGATATCGGTTTAGCAGTGGTAAAGTGGCTGTTATCCTGTGTCCCAAAAGCAGGGACAGGCATAGCAGTCTTCAGATGAGTATAGATTAGTTAGATTTTAAGAATTTACAGATTTCTGGAGGGACAAGTCTGTTGTTAATTTGGAAAAGCTTGTTTTACTCACATCACTTAGAAAATCCATGGAGTGTAATGGTGTTATCTCCTTGACTGTTTCCTCTTATGAAGTATGGAGATGTTTTTATTACTTTGTTTCAGAGAGCTGTGCAGTACTTGAGCAGGGTTAATTGGGACTTTAAAGGTGAGAGATGAAGGTGAGTAGCATGATCAGGCACGGATAGAAAGGCAGTGTAGGTCAGCCAGTATTTTAATGGATAGTTGAAGTCTCTGAGTAGAAAGGTGATGGATTTAAATGGAACTTCATCTGAGGTGTTAAGACAGCTAGCTATCAAGTTCAGAAGTGGATGTAGAGGGTATTCTATAGCTAGTTATGAAGTGGTAATTAATCTTGTTTAGGGTGATTTAAACATCTGTGAGTTCAAATTTGGTATCCTGATGAACCTATCATGTGATGAAGATATTCTTGACAAATACAGATACGCCCCACAGCTGCCAGTAGTTTTGAAGACATGATAGGGATTATACCCAGAAATAGATGAAGTTTTTCATTGCTCTGAAACCACATTTCCATAACTACACATATATGAATGTGTTCAAGTTTACAGACCACATAGGAGAATGAATAAAGAGCTAGTCACAAATGTTGTCAACCTGGACTTTGTTAAAAACCTTATTTCATTCAGAGGTAAGGGTGTTCTTTAGCAGAAGGAACAGTGACGGAAACAATATAGCCCAAGGACCATACAGTGGAAACGTAAAGATTTGCTAAATGAATGGGAATATACAGCTAACAGAAAAATAGGAATTTTGTAAGTGCTATGATTTCCAAATATAATCAAAGCTTTTAAGCTTTCACTTACATTTCTCATTGTAATTTAGTTCTGTGATTATGTTCATGTTTCATTTGGTTCACCCAGAAGCTTCTTTTTTTGTGAGGGTAATCTCTGCAGTTCCTAACTTCATAGTTAAAAAAATTTGACTTTACTTTTCTGTACCTAATAAACTGGCTTGTGGTTCAAAATAACTTGTTTTATGCATATTTTACAGCTTACATTTATGGTGTTAGTGCAAAAGCTGAAATACTAATTCTCTTTTTAGGATATGTGTTTGAGACTGCTGTGATTTCTTAAGCTGCTTAATGTGTACATGTTTTGCACTTCAAAGTGGTTTCAGTTCTGATTGCATAAATTTGAGTATAAATCTAACCGCCTATATGCATGCTTGTTTCTTCTGTAGAGCAGTAGAGGTTATATATAGTGAAAGTCAGAGAGGGAATCATCTTTAACAAACTGCCTTTCACGTCTTAATTTGTGACCAAAGTAATTTCCATTCATTTTCAAAAGTTTACTAGTTATACAATTAGTATTTGAAATAACAAGTAAGACATTCATTAAGTTTCTGGTTTAGATTTAAGTAAGTATCTTCTGCTCATGTAAATGTTGGTCTCTCATCATACCTGTACATTGCAAAATCCTCCTTGGGATTTAGAAAGGTTATTGAGATGTGGAAACCTTAACTTGGAAGGCTTCCACATTGTGCTAAACCTTTCTGATTCATAGACCACTATATCACTGAGATGTCCCCTCTTGAGGGCCTCAGCTCGGATACTTTTGCAAGTGAAGCTGTATGCTAATGGAGCAGTCTGAGGGAATAGCTAATGCTAATTAGTCATGTGCTCTACCCTGGAAATGTCCAAGACTTGTTTGGCTGAGTTGCTCCTGAGCAACACACTAACATTTAGATGTAATTCACAGGGCAGCTAAAAAGGTACAAATGAGTGACCAGTTTACTTTCCCGAGTGAGCAAAAGTACCAGTGCATTTTTACTGTGTGTGTGTGTGTGTGTGTGTGTGTGTGTGTGTGTGTGTGTGTGTGTGTGTGTGTGTGTGTGTGTGTGCGTGTGTGTTCATGCATGTGAGTGTGTATGCGTGTGTGTATTTTACTTAAGTGACATGCTTAGACAAACTCTGGGCCTTAGCTATAGCAGGGGGGAAAACCTTTATCTACCACACAAACTACAGATCAGGACTCACCTTTTTTGCATTTGGTAAATATCTGAGGATTACAGCCAGTCAGTAGAGTTTTCATAGTTCTAATGGTTCACAAAATATGTTGATGCAAAATGTGTTGTTTTGTTAACTTTTTTTAGAGATTTAGAGTAGTCCTCTCTTATCTGTCTCCAGTTTTGCAGAATATCTCTAATTTTGCCTTATATTTATGCCCTGGAAATGAGCATGTCACTTGTCAGCTATGGGCAACTAGAAATTTAGGTTAGGCTCCTTAGTGATCCCTTGGACTGCAAGCCTAGTAACGATGAACTGGAGTAGTTATGGTGTAAAGGAAGGAAATTGTAGTAAATTCATTGTAAACACGAGCATCATCATATGAGCGATGTTTTCGGATGTGATCCTTAGTTTTGCTGTTCTGTTGAATGCTGACTGTCTGCTTATTATTTAGCTAAGAATAAACTGGACATCATGAAGTCTGAGTTTAATGTTAATATTTCAACTACAAACACATTTTTAATTGTACTTGTTTTGAGCAGACACACAAGTGAGAAATGCATAGTGTTTGGGCTACAAGAGTTTGTCTAGCACTTACTGCAGATGAGTAAGGCTATGAACAGTAAAAGTAATTTTTTTCTGTAGTACATGGTTTGATTCCCTCAGCCATCATTTGTCTTCTATGTGATTTTTCTAAGTAACTTTACCAGAGAGTACTCCTGGGCCACTCTTACAAAGGAACATCTGTGTTCAGTGGGCTGTCCCAGGTTGTTAGCAAATGCATTATACAACTGTCTTTTCAATTTCTGCACCCTTCACATAGATGCTAATAATTACTTCACTATATGCTATTTGAGTAAGACTTCTAGCATGCTGCTTGTAATTTATTGAGTTGCTAGATGCATTTTCACTAAATGGGAGTTTCAAGGAAAGAGGATAGTGCTTTGTTGTGCTTAGAAAATTACTGCTGGCATTTTTTTCTGTAAAATATGAAATAAGCTTTAAATGCAATCAAAATCTTTGTGATAATTGTAAAAAGTAAAGAAGAAAATAGTATGTACACTGATATGGGGTACTAGTATGGCTGATGGGGGCCTGAGTCATTACCCAGCATAGGACCCCTTTACCCATGATCTAGCTATGCTGACTCTGGAGGTGTATGCTGCAACAATATAGCATTATTATCGATTCAAGTAGGTCAGACCTGTAGTAAGTTTTCTCAGACAGGATATCGGATATTGACGGCACAGTGGTGCAGTGGTAGCGTTGTCGCCTCACAGCAAGAGCTTCTCCGGTTCGATTCTCGGCTGGGGTGCCTTCTGTGTGGAGTCTGCATGTCCTCCCTGCGTTTGTGTGGGTTTCCTCCGGGTGCTCCGGTTTCCTCCCACATTACAAAGACAAGCATCTGGAGTGTTTCTCCCTGGGCCTCCGCTGAAAATTGGCTTTGTTCCAAGTCGGACTTTCCCGGTTAACAAATGATAAATAAAATCTATTCTTAATACCATAGAAGACATACTGAGGTAAAAATGAGATGCAGTTATTTTGCAAGCATGTAAGGCCCCCCCCCCCCAAAAAAAACAATACGTGTATGAGGTAATATTTCCGATTTTTGCATAACGTCTGTGCAGTTGAACAAGAGCTGCTACAGCATATATATTGCTTTAGTTGTATTGCTTTATTCACTGTACCAAAGAATGGAATTAATTCACTAATAGGCCTGGATTGTATATAATATAATCTAAAGTTGTTCCATTTTAGTAGTTGATCCATGTTGCAGTTCAGGTAATATACTTTTGTTGTACCGTCTTTACAACCTCAAGCAACTGCATAGGGGTTAACAATCATCAGCTCGCACTGTCTGCATTATTTGGAGCAATTATCAGAGCAGTCTGATCTTTACCATACATTATATAGTAATTTTCACATATTACTGTGATACAGTCTTTTCTGTGAACTTGGATTACAAAGGATATATTCATTTAGTTAAAAATTGCTATGCTGGCAGCTGCAGCAGAGGACTAAAGCTCCACTTGTTAATGAGATGCTTCCTGTGTCAGAGGTGCAGGGTTTGAATCTTTCCACCTGGTTTCACTTTACAATCTCGAAATACTGAAATATCAGACTTCAGTATCCCAAGACTGTAAAGCCGAAAACTGTAAAACCCGAAACCCTAAAAGTGCGAAATTCAAATTTGTGACTACCCACATAAACACTACACACACAAATAAGCACACATACACCTTCCTCCCTACACTATAAACCAAAAAAACACACACAAACACAACAAAACAAACACAACTGCTAACCTTACATATAAGCACCCTGCTCCCCCCACACCCCCCTACTTATATATACTAATTCCGAGATTGCACTAAAAACACAAATACACAAAAATCACCACTACACACTCTACACTCCCCTTGCACAAACACACAACACATACATACAAATACCACCACTCAAAACACTTTCACACTTACAATCTTACCTAACTACCCCAACCCACACCTCAAAACTCCAAACACACTCACACACACTAAAATCCCTACCCAAAACCCCTAGTAAAATATCACTTACCTGAATCTCCAGTTGCATCCACACTGCAGATTCAACATTTCCGCATTCGTCATTTCCACACACGGTATTCTGCATTTTCGCACAAGTGTAGTTTCGACACTTCGGTCTCAAGCTACTGAAGTTCGATATTTCAGTAGCTCAAGATTCTGAAATATAACCTTCCACCTTCGTTTACATACTGTAAGATAGACTTGCTCTGGAACAATTGAGAATGTGGGCTAGGCTCCTTAATGATCTTCATGACTGAGTGCCTAGTAACTATGAACCTTGTGTTGTTTGTCACCCATTCCCTATTATATAGCTGATCTTGGTCTCTCCCTACCCATCACACACCCCCTCGATTTTTCTCCTCTTAAACTTATACCACCACATCTACCAGAAACTTAACTATACTATCTCTCAACATTCAAAGTTTTCTAAATAAAGTCACTGAACTACACTCCTGGATATCTCTCCACACCCCCGACAGTCTCACCATCTCTGAAACATAGCTAAAACTCCATATATCTGACAGTAAAATCTTACCCCCCTGGCTACAATATCATTTGCCAGGATAGCCTCAACAAAAAAGGGGGAGGTGTAGCTATACTGTACTCAGAACGACTCACCCTCCACCCTCTGTCTTTCTCACCACCTAATTTCCACCTAGCAAATGTCCTCATAGTAAACAGCAAACTGAACAATCACAAAAAGATAGCCATTGCCACCATCTATATGCCTCCAGGAAACAACATCCCTACCTTTGAATACTTTCTCTTGGATCTCACAAACTATCTCCTTTGAAACTATTATATTGGGCAAGGTCAACATTGATTGGAATTCTCTAGACTCTGACTCTCCAAATGCCAGCATTAACCTTTATGGCTTCTCCCAACTAATCACTACCCCCACCTGCCAAAAATAAACACTCTAATATTGGCACTACCCTTGACTGGATCCTCACCGCCAACCCCCACCTGTACCACAACCCCTCCACACTCTCTGATTCCATAAGTGACTACCTCCCCGCCTCCATCCACAGACACTGTCCCCAGTTGTCAAAACTCCATCGATACAAAGACTGTCGCAAACTTTCTAACTTCAACCTTGATACCTTTACACATATACTCTCCTCTATTAACTGGTCCTTTGTCCGCAATCTCCCTCTAGCAGAAGCTGTTCTAAAATTCAGTAGCATATTTCTTAACACTCTAAACTCCTTGTCCCCCGTCAGGAAAATTAGAATAAAATCCAACTTTGCTCCATGGATAACTCAAGACACTCAATCCCTCATGCACAAGAGAGGTAATGCCTGAAAAAACTGTCGACAAAACAAATCCCCTTCTTGTTTTTGGTGCTACAGAGAACTACAGAACTACATAATTTAATTAAAAAACAAATCAATCTTGACAAAAAAAAACCTTTTACCTACCACCAGAAAAGAATCCCCACTCTAACCCTAAAAAATTCTTGAATACTGTCAACAAGCTTTTGTGCCCAGGTAAGCCCTCTGCACCAAATCCCTCCTGTAATAGCTCTGCCTTAGACACTGCTATACATCTTAACTCCTTCTTTGTTGACTCCGTTCAGAAATTAACTAAAAAAGACACAAGTACCTACCTCTCTACTTCTCCCCCCATCCACCCACACAACCTCCTTTTCTCTTAAGCATGTCCCCACTACTTATATCAGATCACTTCTCGGTAAACTCAAAACATGCCCCCTTCTGCCGATAACTTATCTCCTCTTTTCCTTAAACTACCAGCAAAAACTATTGCATATTCCATCTCCATACTAATCAATAGATCAGTCCAAGAAAACATAGTTCCTAATATCTGGAAGAAATTCTGTTAGTCCCCTTTGTAAAGGAGGAAACTCCACTATCCCTCTAATTTCAGACCTATTTTTATTCTATCTCCCCTATCAAAGATTCTTGAAAATTGTATTCATAAACAGCTCCTTACCCATCTATTACAAGAAAATCTCCTCACCCCTACACAACACGGCTTTTACCCTAACCATAGTACATCCACCACACTAATATCTTTTACACAGATTATCTTTAGATCTTGTGACAACAGTAAATTAGTCTCATGTCTTTTCCTCACCCTCCCAAAAGCTTATGACACTGTCTCCCACAACCTACTTTTGTCCAAACTATGTAGCCTTAATCTCTCCAACTCTGCTCTTTACTGGTTCCAGTGTTACCTCTCCAACAGACTTTAGTCTATAAGATGGCTCTCTGCTTCTTCCCCTTTCCTCCCAGTCTAAATCAGTGTTCCCCAAGGCTACATCCTTAAACCCCTACTATTTAACATATGCAGTAACAGCCTCCATCTTCCCTGTCCTCACTCCTCTTTAATACAATATGCTGATGACTCTACAATAATTTCCACCTCTGGTAATCTCCCCCAACTCCTCATCCTTACCCAAGAATCTCTTCACTCAGTTGAAAAATGGCTAACATCCAACCAACTCCTACTCAACCCAAATAAACCCAAACTCAGTTGCCACTGGTGTACCCCAAGGGTCAATACTTGGCCCCCTTCTCTTTATCATATTTACTAATAACCTTAACATAGCAACCCAACTTGCCTCTACCATACAATACGCAGATGATACTTCTCTTACCTTCCCTGCCCCTTCCCCACAAGAACTAAAATATAAAATGCAAAAAACTTTTCAAGAAGTTGAATTATTTTTATTAAACCACCACCTTATTCTTAACCCAAATAAGACAAAATTAATAATCTTCGCAAACAAAACTACCACGTCAAGCCACCTACCCCTTTCTATTCACTCCACAAATGGTACCATAATTGAGCCAACTAACCAGGCAATATCCACATTTCCCAAACTATCAAAAAAGTCAACTCCAAGCTCGGTGCTCTCTACAGGGCCAAACCATGACCTACACCCCAAGCCACACTAGCCACAGCTAAATCTCAACTACTGTCTACACTTCTCTACTGCTCTCATATCTTTACTAACTTATGTAAGGCTGACCTGCACAATCTGGAATCCTGCTAAAACAAAATTGCAAAGTTTGCCACAAACCACCCCCATAAAACCCATCACTGCTCCGCTCTTCTTCAACTTAATTGGCTAGAACTTCCTAACCTGGTAACCTTAAACCAACTTACCCTAGCCCACAAAATTGTACACAACCCTCATAGCCACCCTGCAATTTCAACCTTTCTCCAACTACAGTTAAACAGCAGGTCTCTTAAATCTTCCAATTGGCCATTGCTCAGAATAACACAGTCATATAACTATCATGGTGACTCCCTATATGCAAACAAAGTAGCTAAGTCCTGGAATGCTCTTCCCTTAAGCATACAATGCACTCCCTGTTCCTCTACATTTAAAATAAAAATAAAAGAACATCTTAAAAGCAACTGGCTTTGCCCTTGTTCTCCACTGGGATAACTCCTCTCTCCTATGCTCATTTTTTTTCTCTCATATATTCTTTTCCGCTATTACAGCTGAAATGGCTAGTATTTCCTCAAATGGCTTCTGCACAGCCTTTGGTTTGTACATATTTTAGACAATCCAAAAGCGAAATGTTTACTTTCTGTAACATTGCAGCATGTCTTTCAGTGTAGGTCTGCTCACTGCCTGTTATCAATTTTACTTACTTATCCAGATCCCTATGATTTTGCATTTATAATGTTGAACTATAATGAAGAATATTATCTAATCTTTGTTATAATGAAGAATATTATCTAATCTTTGTTTGCAAAAATTGGTATTATGTTAATTATTTTTCTTACTAATGTATTAGTGTATATATTTATCTGTATTGTATTTTTCTGGAGCTTTTCTCCCCGGGTCTCCACTGAAAATGGGCCACCAGCCCAGTTGGACACTACCCAGTAAACAAATGTAAATAAATAAATAAGCTCTTCCTCTTCCTGCCTAAATCTTTCCAATACTTCAAATCTACCTTCACTGTCTCCTCCCTTAATAACACAACTATCAAGGTTGAACCCCACACTAAACTATTAGGGGTCATTATTGACGATCAATTAAAATTTGATCTTCACATCCAAAACTGCATTAAAAAGACTCTCCAAAAACTTGGCCTACTGTATAGAAAAGAAAAAAATTCTTCACAAATGAATCTAAACTTTCTCTAGCATAAGCCTATTTACTCCCCAACCCTATTATATGGTGCCCCAATCCTTACTAATCTTCAAACAAATCTTCTGACTAAACTAGAACTCACATACAATAAAACTATGAGATTTGCTGCTAATCAATCCTATAGCTCACACCACTGCTTATCTCTGAAAAACCTACAGTGGCTAGAACTGCAACATCAACTCCTTCTGCTCCAACTATACCTAACTCACTACATCTTAAACCATCTCCACTCTTGTCCTGCTTTCTCAACTCTCACCACCCCATACATTCCTCACTGTACACTCTGCAGTTCAGACCAACACCTCCTACAAACACAATAAAACCATTAGCAAACTTCTCTATAACCACTCAGTCGACACTGCATGGAACAAACTGTCCCTATTTTTAAGATCAATTTCTAACACAATCTGTTTAAAAAAAACATTAAAAGATTATCTATTAAACTCTCGGACTTGCTCTTGCACAGACACAACTTAATGTACCTTTCCCCTCTCCTTCAGCTAACCCCTCCTTCCTTTTAATCTGTTCCGCTCCTTCTCTTATCCTGCACTTGTTCCTTAAAATAAGCTATATTAAAGAATCTCTAGTCCTGAAGTGTTGTTACATTTTATTCCTGCACGTATCTCATGCCTTACATCTGCAAGAAATGGTCCTTTGACAATGTGTAGGATGAAACTGTATGTGATTACTGTTATACTATATGTTACTACTGTTACTGTGACTGTATAGGGTGAAACTGTATGTGATTACTGTTGTACTGTATGTTATTACTGTTACTGTGACTATGTATAAGATGAAGCTGTATGTGATTACTGTTACACTGCATGTTATTACTGCTACTGTGACTGTGTATAGAATGAGACTGTATTGTGATTATTGTTATAGTATATGTGATCACTGTTACTGTGACTATGCATAGGATGAAACTATGTTATTACTGTTATACTGTATATTACTGTTACTGTGAGTTATGCATGTTATTACTGCTACTGTGACTGTGTATAGAATGAGACTGTATTGTGATTATTGTTATAGTGTATGTGATCACTGTTGCTGTGACTAGGTATAGGATGAAACTGTATGGGATTACTGTTATACTGTATGTTATTACCGTTACTTTGACTATTCATAAGATGAAACTGTATGTTATTACTGTTATACTGTATATTACTGTTACTGTGACTGTATATGATAAAACTGCATTATGATTACTGTTATACTCTGTGTTATTATTGTTACTGTGACTATGTATAGGATGAAACTGCATTTGATTACTGTTATACTGTATGTTATTACTGCTACTATAACTATGCGTAGGATGAAACTGTATTTGATTACTGTTATACTGTATGTCATTACTGTTACTGTGACCGTATAGGATGAAACTGTATTTGATTACTGTTATACTGTTTGTTATTACTATTACTGTGACTATGTATAGGATGAAACTATATTGTGATTACTGTTATACTGTATGTTATTACTGTTACTGTGACTGTATAGGATGAAACTGAATTATGATTACTGTTATACTGTATGTTATTACTGTTACTGTGACTGTATAGGATGAAACTGAATTATGATTACTGTTACACTGCATGTTATTACTGATACTGTGACTGTGTATAGAATGAGACTGCATTGTGATTATTGTTATAGTGTATGTGATCACTGTTACTCTGACTATGTATAGGATGAAACTGTATGAGATTAATGTTATACTGCATGTTATTACAGTTACTTTCACTATGTATAGGATGAAACTGTATGTTATTACTGTTATACTGTATATTACTATTACTTTGAGTATGTATAGGATGAAACTGTATGTGATTACTGTTATACTATATGTTATTACTATAACTGTGACTATGTATAGGATGAAACTGTATGTGATTACTGTTGTACTGTATGTTATTACTGTTACTGTGACTGTATAGGATGAAACTGTATGTGATTATTGTTGTACTGTATGTTATTACTGTTACTGTGACTATGGATAGGATGAAACAGTATGTGATTACTGTTGGATAGGATGAAACTGTATGTGATTATTGTTGTACTGTATGTTATTACTATTAATGTGACTATGTATAGGATCAAACTGTATTGTGATTACTGTTATACTGTATGTTATTACTGTTACTGTGATTATGTATAGGATGAAACTATATTGTGATTTCTGTTATACTGTATGTTATTACTGTTACTGTGACTATTTATAGGATCAAACTGTATTGTGATTACTGTTATACTGTATGTTATTACTGTTACACTGTATGTTATTACTGTTACTGTTACTATGTATAAGATGTAACTGTATGTGATTACTGTTACACTGTATGTTATTACTGTTACTGTGACTATGTATAGGATGAAACTGTATGTGATTACTGTTATACTGTATGCTATTACTGTTACTGTGATTATGTATAGGATGAAAATGTATGTGATTACTGTTATACTGTATGTTATTACTGTTACTGTGATTATGTATAGGATGAAACTATATTGTTATTACTGTTATACTGTATGTTATTACCATTATACTTAATGTTTTGTGACATTTTATATTATGTATATACCTTCTGGAGCTCTCTCCTAAGGTGTCTGCTGAAAAAGGGCATCTGTCCAGTTGGACTAACCCAGTTAACAAATGTCAAATAACTAAATAAATAATAAATGGTAATATCACCAGCACACTATTTTTTAAAGGAAGATGGACAATGTATTCTTGAAGGGTGGCTGGCACTGTATCTGTAGATGAGGCACTGAAATGCAAAGTTGTTTGTCAACCACAACTCTGCATTAGTATTAGTTTTCAAATGTGCAATTATTTAGATTACTTTTACTTCTACCGAGATTGTGCATATTGACTTAGACTATGTCATCATGTGGTTAGTATTTCTTATGGTCTCATAATTATTCTTCTATATAAGCTGTGCTACACATGGTTGAATCTCATGATATGATGCTACTGGTCTCTGTACAATTTCATGTAGTCCAGCCAAATAAAATACATGAATTTATTTCTTCATAACAATAAGGGGATATACACACTTAACAAAGTGGCTATAACTGCTAATGGTGGTGATGTGGGGGCTCTCTGTGAATGAAAGTACCTTATGTTTGTATCCGCTGGTCATTTTAAACTGTCTTTGATCTGTCATTGCAGGACTAGTGTGCACATGTGTGCATTAAGGTGGAATACTTTGGCTACTGTGTGTTTGTATAAAAGAAATTTAAAATATATGACTTTGGTCATTATTGTTTTTTAAAAAAATTTTAAAAGCTGTAAACCCGAAACCCTAAAAGTGCGAAATTCAAATTTGTGACTACCCACATAAACACTACACACACAAATAAGCACACATACACCTTCCTCCCTACACTATAAACCAAAAAAACACACACAAACACAACAAAACAAACACAACTGCTAACCTTACATATAAGCACCCTGCTCCCCCCACACCCCCCTACTTATATATACTAATTCCGAGATTGCACTAAAAACACAAATACAGAAAAATCACCACTCCACACTGTACACTGGCCTTGCACAAACACACAAGACATACATACAAATACCACCACTCAAAACACTTACACACTTACAATCTTACCTAACTACCCCAACCCACACCTCAAAACTCCAAACACACTCACACACACTAAAATCCCTACCCAAAACCCCTAGTAAAATATCACTTACCTGAATCTCCAGTTGCATCCACACTGCAGATTCAACATTTCCGCATTCGTCATTTCCACACACGGTATTCTGCATTTTCGCACAAGTGTAGTTTCGACACTTCGGTCTCAAGCTACTGAAGTTCGATATTTCAGTAGCTCAAGATTCTGAAATATAACCTTCCACCTTCGTTTACATACTGTAAGATAGACTTGCTCTGGAACAATTGAGAATGTGGGCTAGGCTCCTTAATGATCTTCATGACTGAGTGCCTAGTAACTATGAACCTTGTGTTGTTTGTCACCCATTCCCTATTATATAGCTGATCTTGGTCTCTCCCTACCCATCACACACCCCCTCGATTTTTCTCCTCTTAAACTTATACCACCACATCTACCAGAAACTTAACTATACTATCTCTCAACATTCAAAGTTTTCTAAATAAAGTCACTGAACTACACTCCTGGATATCTCTCCACACCCCCGACAGTCTCACCATCTCTGAAACATAGCTAAAACTCCATATATCTGACAGTAAAATCTTACCCCCCTGGCTACAATATCATTTGCCAGGATAGCCTCAACAAAAAAGGGGGAGGTGTAGCTATACTGTACTCAGAACGACTCACCCTCCACCCTCTGTCTTTCTCACCACCTAATTTCCACCTAGCAAATGTCCTCATAGTAAACAGCAAACTGAACAATCACAAAAAGATAGCCATTGCCACCATCTATATGCCTCCAGGAAACAACATCCCTACCTTTGAATACTTTCTCTCTTGGATCTCACAAACTATCTCCTTTGAAACTATTATATTGGGCAAGGTCAACATTGATTGGAATTCTCTAGACTCTGACTCTCCAAATGCCAGCATTAACCTTTATGGCTTCTCCCAACTAATCACTACCCCCACCTGCCAAAAATAAACACTCTAATATTGGCACTACCCTTGACTGGATCCTCACCGCCAACCCCCACCTGTACCACAACCCCTCCACACTCTCTGATTCCATAAGTGACTACCTCCCCGCCTCCATCCACAGACACTGTCCCCAGTTGTCAAAACTCCATCGATACAAAGACTGTCGCAAACTTTCTAACTTCAACCTTGATACCTTTACACATATACTCTCCTCTATTAACTGGTCCTTTGTCCGCAATCTCCCTCTAGCAGAAGCTGTTCTAAAATTCAGTAGCATATTTCTTAACACTCTAAACTCCTTGTCCCCCGTCAGGAAAATTAGAATAAAATCCAACTTTGCTCCATGGATAACTCAAGACACTCAATCCCTCATGCACAAGAGAGGTAATGCCTGAAAAAACTGTCGACAAAACAAATCCCCTTCTTGTTTTGGTGCTACAGAGAACTACAGAACTACATAATTTAATTAAAAACAAATCAATCTTGACAAAAAAACCTTTTACCTACCACCAGAAAGAATCCCCACTCTAACCCTAAAAAATTCTTGAATACTGTCAACAAGCTTTTGTGCCCAGGTAAGCCCTCTGCACCAAATCCCTCCTGTAATAGCTCTGCCTTAGACACTGCTATACATCTTAACTCCTTCTTTGTTGACTCCGTTCAGAAATTAACTAAAAAAGACACAAGTACCTACCTCTCTACTTCTCCCCCCATCCACCCACACAACCTCCTTTTCTCTTAAGCATGTCCCCACTACTTATATCAGATCACTTCTCGGTAAACTCAAAACATGCCCCCTTCTGCCGATAACTTATCTCCTCTTTTCCTTAAACTACCAGCAAAAACTATTGCATATTCCATCTCCATACTAATCAATAGATCAGTCCAAGAAAACATAGTTCCTAATATCTGGAAGAAATTCTGTTAGTCCCCTTTGTAAAGGAGGAAACTCCACTATCCCTCTAATTTCAGACCTATTTTATTCTATCTCCCCTATCAAAGATTCTTGAAAATTGTATTCATAAACAGCTCCTTACCCATCTATTACAAGAAAATCTCCTCACCCCTACACAACACGGCTTTTACCCTAACCATAGTACATCCACCACACTAATATCTTTACACAGATTATCTTTAGATCTTGTGACAACAGTAAATTAGTCTCATGTCTTTTCCTCACCCTCCCAAAAGCTTATGACACTGTCTCCCACAACCTACTTTTGTCCAAACTATGTAGCCTTAATCTCTCCAACTCTGCTCTTTACTGGTTCCAGTGTTACCTCTCCAACAGACTTTAGTCTATAAGATGGCTCTCTGCTTCTTCCCCTTTCCTCCCAGTCTAAATCAGTGTTCCCCAAGGCTACATCCTTAAACCCCTACTATTTAACATATGCAGTAACAGCCTCCATCTTCCCTGTCCTCACTCCTCTTTAATACAATATGCTGATGACTCTACAATAATTTCCACCTCTGGTAATCTCCCCCAACTCCTCATCCTTACCCAAGAATCTCTTCACTCAGTTGAAAAATGGCTAACATCCAACCAACTCCTACTCAACCCAAATAAACCCAAACTCAGTTGCCACTGGTGTACCCCAAGGGTCAATACTTGGCCCCTCCTCTTTATCACATTTACTAATAAACTTAACATAGCAATCCAACTTGCCTCTACCATACAATACGCAGATGATACTTCTCTTACCTTCCTGCCCTTCCCCACAAGAACTAAAATATAAAATGCAAAAACTTTTCAAGAAGTTGAATTATTTTTATTAAACCACCACCTTATTCTTAACCCAAATAAGACAAAATTAATAATCTTCGCAAACAAAACTACCACGTCAAGCCACCTACCCTTTCTATTCACTCCACAAATGGTACCATAATTGAGCCAACTAACCAGGCAATATCCACATTTCCCAAACTATCAAAAAAGTCAACTCCAAGCTCGGTGCTCTCTACAGGGCCAAACCATGACCTACACCCCAAGCCACACTAGCCACAGCTAAATCTCAACTACTGTCTACACTTCTCTACTGCTCTCATATCTTTACTAACTTATGTAAGGCTGACCTGCACAATCTGGAATCCTGCTAAAACAAAATTGCAAGTTTGCCACAAACCACCCCATAAAACCCATCACTGCTCCGCTCTTCTTCAACTTAATTGGCTAGAACTTCCTAACCTGGTAACCTTAAACCAACTTACCCTAGCCCACAAAATTGTACACAACCCTCATAGCCACCCTGCAATTTCAACCTTTCTCCAACTACAGTTAAACAGCAGGTCTCTTAAATCTTCCAATTGGCCATTGCTCAGAATAACACAGTCATATAACTATCATGGTGACTCCCTATATGCAAACAAAGTAGCTAAGTCCTGGAATGCTCTTCCCTTAAGCATACAATGCACTCCCTGTTCCTCTACATTTAAAATAAAAATAAAAGAACATCTTAAAAGCAACTGGCTTTGCCCTTGTTCTCCACTGGGATAACTCCTCTCTCCTATGCTCATTTTTTCTCTCATATATTCTTTTCCGCTATTACAGCTGAAATGGCTAGTATTTCCTCAAATGGCTTCTGCACAGCCTTTGGTTTGTACATATTTTAGACAATCCAAAAGCGAAATGTTTACTTTCTGTAACATTGCAGCATGTCTTTCAGTGTAGGTCTGCTCACTGCCTGTTATCAATTTTACTTACTTATCCAGATCCCTATGATTTTGCATTTATAATGTTGAACTATAATGAAGAATATTATCTAATCTTTGTTATAATGAAGAATATTATCTAATCTTTGTTTGCAAAATTGGTATTATGTTAATTATTTTCTTACTAATGTATTAGTGTATATATTTATCTGTATTGTATTTTTCTGGAGCTTTTCTCCCCGGGTCTCCACTGAAAATGGGCCACCAGCCCAGTTGGACACTACCCAGTAAACAAATGTAAATAAATAAATAAGCTCTTCCTCTTCCTGCCTAAATCTTTCCAATACTTCAAATCTACCTTCACTGTCTCCTCCCTTAATAACACAACTATCAAGGTTGAACCCCACACTAAACTATTAGGGGTCATTATTGACGATCAATTAAAATTTGATCTTCACATCCAAAACTGCATTAAAAAGACTCTCCAAAAACTTGGCCTACTGTATAGAAAAGAAAAAAATTCTTCACAAATGAATCTAAACTTTCTCTAGCATAAGCCTATTTACTCCCCAACCCTATTATATGGTGCCCCAATCCTTACTAATCTTCAAACAAATCTTCTGACTAAACTAGAACTCACATACAATAAAACTATGAGATTTGCTGCTAATCAATCCTATAGCTCACACCACTGCTTATCTCTGAAAAACCTACAGTGGCTAGAACTGCAACATCAACTCCTTCTGCTCCAACTATACCTAACTCACTACATCTTAAACCATCTCCACTCTTGTCCTGCTTTCTCAACTCTCACCACCCCATACATTCCTCACTGTACACTCTGCAGTTCAGACCAACACCTCCTACAAACACAATAAAACCATTAGCAAACTTCTCTATAACCACTCAGTCGACACTGCATGGAACAAACTGTCCCTATTTTTAAGATCAATTTCTAACACAATCTGTTTAAAAAAAACATTAAAAGATTATCTATTAAACTCTCGGACTTGCTCTTGCACAGACACAACTTAATGTACCTTTCCCCTCCTTCAGCTAACCCCTCCTTCCTTTTAATCTGTTCCGCTCCTTCTCTTATCCTGCACTTGTTCCTTAAAATAAGCTATATTAAAGAATCTCTAGTCCTGAAGTGTTGTTACATTTTATTCCTGCACGTATCTCATGCCTTACATCTGCAAGAAATGGTCCTTTGACAATGTGTAGGATGAAACTGTATGTGATTACTGTTATACTATATGTTACTACTGTTACTGTGACTGTATAGGGTGAAACTGTATGTGATTACTGTTGTACTGTATGTTATTACTGTTACTGTGACTATGTATAAGATGAAGCTGTATGTGATTACTGTTACACTGCATGTTATTACTGCTACTGTGACTGTGTATAGAATGAGACTGTATTGTGATTATTGTTATAGTATATGTGATCACTGTTACTGTGACTATGCATAGGATGAAACTGTATGTTATTACTGTTATACTGTATATTACTGTTACTGTGAGTTATGCATGTTATTACTGCTACTGTGACTGTGTATAGAATGAGACTGTATTGTGATTATTGTTATAGTGTATGTGATCACTGTTGCTGTGACTAGGTATAGGATGAAACTGTATGGGATTACTGTTATACTGTATGTTATTACCATTACTTTGACTATGCATAAGATGAAACTATGTTATTACTGTTATACTGTATATTACTGTTACTGTGACTGTATATGATAAAACTGCATTATGATTACTGTTATACTCTGTGTTATTATTGTTACTGTGACTATGTATAGGATGAAACTGCATTTGATTACTGTTATACTGTATGTTATTACTGCTACTATAACTATGCGTAGGATGAAACTGTATTTGATTACTGTTATACTGTATGTTATTATTGCTACTGTGACTATGTATAGGATGAAACTGTATTTGATTACTGTTATACTGTTTGTTATTACTATTACTGTGACTATGTATAGGATGAAACTATATTGTGATTACTGTTATACTGTATGTTATTACTGTTACTGTGACTGTATAGGATGAAACTGAATTATGATTACTGTTATACTGTTTGTTATTACTGTTACTGTGACTATGTATAGGATGAAACTGTATGTGATTACTGTTACACTGCATGTTATTACTGATACTGTGACTGTGTATAGAATGAGACTGCATTGTGATTATTGTTATAGTGTATGTGATCACTGTTACTCTGACTATGTATAGGATGAAACTGTATGAGATTAATGTTATACTGCATGTTATTACAGTTACTTTCACTATGTATAGGATGAAACTGTATGTTATTACTGTTATACTGTATATTACTATTACTTTGAGTATGTATAGGATGAAACTGTATGTGATTACTGTTATACTATATGTTATTACTGTAACTGTGACTATGTATAGGATGAAACTGTATGTGATTACTGTTGTACTGTATGTTATTACTGTTACTGTGACTGTATAGGATGAAACTGTATGTGATTATTGTTGTACTGTATGTTATTACTGTTACTGTGACTATGGATAGGATGAAACAGTATGTGATTACTCTTGGGTAGGATGAAACTGTATGTGATTATTGTACTGTATGTTATTACTGTTAATGTGACTATGTATAGGATCAAACTGTATTGTGATTACTGTTATACTGTATGTTATTACTGTTACTGTGATTATGTATAGGATGAAACTATATTGTGATTTCTGTTATACTGTATGTTATTACTGTTACTGTGACTATTTATAGGATCAAACTGTATTGTGATTACTGTTATACTGTATGTTATTACTGTTACACTATATGTTATTACTGTTACTGTTACTATGTATAAGATGTAACTGTATGTGATTACTGTTACACTGTATGTTATTACTGTTACTGTGACTATGTATAGGATGAAACTGTATGTGATTACTGTTATACTGTATGCTATTACTGTTACTGTGATTATGTATAGGATGAAAATGTATGTGATTACTGTTATACTGTATGTTATTACTGTTACTGTGATTATGTATAGGATGAAACTATATTGTTATTACTGTTATACTGTATGTTATTACCATTATACTTAATGTTTTGTGACATTTTATATTATGTATATACCTTCTGGAGCTTTCTCCTAAGGTGTCTGCTGAAAAAGGGCATCTGTCCAGTTGGACTAACCCAGTTAACAAATGTCAAATAACTAAATAAATAATAAATGGTAATATCACCAGCACACTATTTTTTAAAGGAAGATGGACAATGTATTCTTGAAGGGTGGCTGGTACTGTATCTGTAGATGAGGCACTGAAATGCAAAGTTGTTTGTCAACCACAACTCTGCATTAGTATTAGTTTTCAAATGTGCAATTATTTAGATTACTTTTACTTCTACCGAGATTGTGCATATTGACTTAGACTATGTCATCATGTGGTTAGTATTTCTTATGGTCTCATAATTATTCTTCTATATAAGCTGTGCTACACATGGTTGAATCTCATGATATGATGCTACTGGTCTCTGTACAATTTCATGTAGTCCAGCCAAATAAAATACATGAATTTATTTCTTCATAACAATAAGGGGGTATACACACTTAACAAAGTGGCTATAACTGCTAATGGTGGTGATGTGGGGGCTCTCTGTGAATGAAAGTACCTTATGTTTGTATCCGCTGGTCATTTTAAACTGTCTTTGATCTGTCATTGCAGGACTAGTGTGCACATGTGTGCATTAAGGTGGAATACTTTGGCTACTGTGTGTTTGTATAAAAGACATTTAAAATATATGACTTTGGTCATTATTGTTAATTTTATAACAAAGACATTGGAGAAGGATGAGGTCAATAATGTAGCTATAATTGCTGTTTTTGGGATGTCTGTGGATAAAAATTACTGACCTTGCTAACCTGATAAAGTTAAAGAGTCATTAGTCTATGTATAAGATGTAACTGTATGTGATTACTGTTGTACTGCATGTTATTACTGTTACTGTGACTATGTATAGGATAAAACTGTATGTGATTACTGTTATACTGTATGCTATTACTGTTACTGTGATTATGTATAGGATGAAACTGTATGTGATTACTGTTATACTATATGTTATTACTGTTACTGTGATTATGTATAGGATGAAACTATACTGTTATTACTGTTATACTGTATATTATTACTGTTACTGTGACTGTATAGGATGAAACTGTATCTGATTACTGTTGTACTGTATGTTATTACTGTTACTGTGACTATGTATAAGATGAAACCGTATTGTGGTTACTGTTATACTGTATGTTATTACCGTTATGCTTAATGTTTTGTGACATTTTATATTATGTATATACCTTTTGGAGCTTTCTCCTAAGGTGTCTGCTGAAAAAGGGCATGTTTTTGGGATGTCTGTGGATAAAATGACTGACCCTGCTAATCTGATAAAGTTAAAGAGTCATTAGTCTATCTTTTCAGGACTAATGTGCAGTTGTATAAAGCAAATTTGAGTACTTTACTGTGGCCTTCTTTATCACAATCTGACATGTGATGTGCACATAGTCAATAAAGTGTCCATAATTGTTGAATACAGATATTGGATAAAAATGACAGCAGTTTCAGTAGCCTTATATGTTTGAAATGTTCTGAAATGGGTACTTTTGTCATTATTGGGTCATACATTTTGTTTCACTGCTTACTGGAAAAATGTTCAAAACTGCAAATTTATAACTCAGTCTAATAAATGTTATTGTATTAAACAAAAATTGTTACTGTATTAACATTACCATAAACTGAAAAAAACATGTCTTTATAACATGGAAAGCATAATCTTCAATGTTAATTCAAGAAATTCATATGTGCATAGGTGTGTACTTGGCTAATGGCCCTGGGGCCTTTACAAGCCTAACCCATAGAAGTGCCCTGGCATTGTACCACCCAATGTTAGTTCCCAGTGCCTCTATCAAGTAGAGGCACTGCAGTGATCCCTGGGGTGAACTTTCAATTTCCCATCCACTCATTAAGATTTGTCTTGAAGAGGGCCAGTGAGGTACTCTGCTTGACATGTATGGGAAGTCTATTCCACAGCATATGCAGTCTCTGGTTATGAACCTGTCCCTCCAGCTTGTTCTGTTGATTGTGGTAATGAGGTTGAGGTCTCTGGAGCATGTGGTGCAGAGGGATTTCTTTAGATGTAGCATTTCTAACAGAGCTGGGTCAGACATGGCTTTGTAAGTCAAGCAGAGATCGCCTCTTAGTAGACGATATGAGACAGAGAATAGCTGGATTTTTTGAGTCTGTTCGTGTAGGACATGTGTTTAAGCCCTAGGATCCTCTTCATGAGGTACTTTTGTGGCGTTTCCAGCTGTTGCATGTGTCTGCTGAGGTACATGCCAAATGGGGCATTATACTCTATGACTGGCCTAATGAGGGAAGAGTAGAGAGAGATGGTGACCTCTTTCTTCCTGGATGCAAAACCCTTGGTAATAAAATGTGTCACATAGAAGGACTTTCTGACCATAGTGGCAATGTGGTGGTCGAAGGAGAGGTTGCTGTCAACCTGTGTCCCCAGATCTCTTATAGCACCTTTAGTGTTCAGTGGGCTCCCATTGATGTGGTAATTAGTGGGAACTGAGTTTTTCCCAAAAGGGATGACAACGCATTTTTTGGAATTAAGCGTAAGACCATGAATGTGGGATACTATCAAATGCTTTTTTTGTAGTCAATCCATGCCATACTGAGATTCTTCCCCTTTTTACAGTTCTCCACTATGACTTTATTTAACAACAAATGATCCTTTGTTCCATATGACTTTTTTATTGCCCTTTTGTTCTACTGCCATAATTGAGTTTTCTTCTAAATGACTATAAACTGTCATTATCAATTCCCATATAGTTTATATGTCATTGGAAGGCAAGTTATTGGTCTATAATTCTTAGGGTAGTTTTCAGGTTCACTCTTAAGTAAGAGCATTGTTTTTTCCTGTTGTTAACCAGGTTGGTGTCTATTTGGGGTGCGCATATAAATAGTTCTTACTCATGGCTAAATCTTTGTGCAAAGATGTTAATACCTTTAGCCAAAAGTTAGATACTGCATCTAGGCCTGGGGTTTTCCAGTTAGAGGCTTTTCTTAACTTTATTTCAATCTCTTTGGCTGTTACTTCATACCATTTCATATCCTGTACCTTTAAACTTCTTATTCTTTCTTTAACTTCTTCTATCCATTTAACATCTTTGTTATGTTCCACAGGATCTTCATAGATATTTCTCCAAAATGTATCTATTTCTTTTTCTGGCAGTATTTTAGTTCCTTTTACCTTGTTTCCCAGTTCTCTATAAAACCTTTTTGGGTCATCAATAAATTGCTTATTTTGTACTTTTCCTTTATATTTATCTTCATATCTTCAAGTCTTTCAGCCTGTGCTGAAATTTTTAGTTTGTTATTTGTAATAATGTATGATAGAACCTGTTCTGTTCTAATGCTATGCAATGTTCTTATCACATCCGTCTTTCTTAGTATTTTTGTTGATCTGTTCCCTATTCTATAGTCTTCTAATAGTGACACTTCTTGTCTTAACTGCTTTATAGTTTTCTCTATTCGATATTTCCAGGATGGTATTCAATTTCTCCCTTTTCTCTCCCTCAGTACCCTGTGTTCTTGTGGTAGAACTTTATCAGTTATTAATTTAGCTGCACAGTAATATATCCTGTTTAGTTCTGTTTTATAGCATGGATCTCTATGGGCAGTCCTAATTATTGTAGTCATTTGTTTTATCAAACTTCTGACTTTTTGGCTTTTATTGACCTTCTGCAGTATATTTCTTTCATTGACCTTAATATGTCTATCTATCTCTATTAAATAAAGCAACTCTTTTCTAAGCTCATTTTCTTCTAAACTGAGGGCACATTTTTTTGTTTTCCATTTCCTGCAGGCATTCTATAGAAAGTTCTATTGCATCTTCCTGTGGCATATTCTCTTCAATTTCATCCTTTGTCATCTGTATGATGACCATACGGGAACTCACTGGCCTATCACTCCTCAACATTAACTGTGTCAGAGTTTCCTCATTTCCTGTTCCTTCCCTTGCCATCCAGCTTCAAGTAAATATTTTATAGTTATTTCCTGTGGAACACTCTAAAATATCTTCATATGGCACCTGACCAATTGCTTCCCATTCCATTGGTTTCTCCTTAATTTGGAGTGCCATTGCTCTATCTTTTTGTGGTGCTTTCTGAATTAGATTTTCTACACTTAATCCTTCACCTTGGAGGTACTCCATAACCTCAGTTTATATTTCTTTAACTCCTCCATTACTGATCTCCTTTTCTACTTTTCCTCTTTGTCTTCTTATTTTTTCTGTATTGCAAAGTTTTCCATGTCTTGATTCCTTTGCCTGTATTTCTCTTCAAATATCTTTGGTGCTGCTCTTTTTGTATTGATTAATTTTGCTTTCTCCTTTGCATAGATATTTCACCATATTAACTCTCTTTTTCTTTCCCATGTCCATATTTCTTCTTCAGATGTGTCCTGATCTTCCTGTTTCTCCCTACTTTGTGGACTCAGTCCATCATGCTGTGATGTAACCTGTGTTAGACCTTCTACATCAAATCCTTCACTTTGCAGGCTCTCCATAACTTCAACTTCTATTTTTTTTTTACTTTTACTTTATTAATCTTCTTTCTACATTCCCTCTTTGTGATATTATTTTTATTGGGAAATTTTTCATGTCTGGATGCTTTTGCCTGTATTTCTCTTTGAATATCTTTGGTGCTGCCTTCTTTATATTGATTAATTTGGCTTTTACCTTTGCATAGATATTGCACCATATCAAATCTCTCTTTCTTTCCCATGTCCATATTTCTTTTTTATGCTTTTCAAAAAATTCTAGGTTTTGTTGTTTATATTTTTGCACTTCCTCAGATGCTTCTTTTTCCAAACAGATCAAAGTTTCTTGGTCTATATACTGTTTTTCAAAAATGTATTGTATTAATGACCACAAATTTTTATTTTAAGCTTCTGACAGTTTTTATTGTGGAAATACTTTTCTTTCCTGTAATTTCTCTCTTAATCTTTTTGTATATCTTGTGTCTGGAAATTCTGGGCTTTTTGCATAATAGTAACATTACATAATTTCTTTCTTATCCTCAATAATCCATTCTATCTTCTTTTTGGCTCTTCTTTGGCCTATCAGTTTTTGTGATTTTTGTGGACTCCTACTTCCTTCTACAATGGGGGGCCATCCTCCCCCTGGGCCTGGCCTGGCCCCATTGTAGAAATGTTTCCGTATTTTGAGGATTCTACCCTCTCATCTTTTCCAGTCCTGGCACCAGTGCACCTACCAGCATTGAACATTTTTTTATCCTGTTTATTGCGCACCCAACTAGCTCTTTTAGTTTCTGACCTACTTCTGTCCATAATATATGCTATATAAATACAGTCTATATATCAGTGTCATCTTGGTGAGATTTTGTGAAAAACAGGATCCACCTCACAAAGGTACTTACCAAGACTTGAGGATGAATTCAGTTTCAGCACTACTACTTTCCTTTGCTTGCTGACTTTTCATCTCTCCAGTCAGACCCCTATATCCTATATTATAAATGAACTGAGTCTATAGGAATTTACACCTATTTTACCATGCACTCTCATATTTAACTGTCTTCTTTCCCTCCCTTGGGACCATAAACATAGTGAACTTTTGTGAATCCATAGCTCTTTTACTGCATATTCTTAGAGTGAGGAAAACTGATACAAGTGACAGAAACTGACTGACCTGAGGATTTATCATCTTTATGAACTCTAATTTAAGCACTATTTTACAGCTGAAGAAAAAACTGCGTATTGCAATGACTTTGATGCACGAAAAATAATACGAAACAATGCCACTGGAAGAAAGTTTCAGTCATTCTGTCTAGAATTTCACAAAATAAGCAGTAATTCTGACTACTAGTACTCTAAGTAAATGCTGTGATGTAGCTTAAGAGAATTGGGCATGATAATTTTATCTTCTGAGGACTCAACGCATTAAACAGAAACCCTAAACAAATAACAGAATCATGTCACTGTGTTCAGCTCCATCAGGGCATTTTTATGGGATAGAGCAAAATAAAAATTAGGAATAACTGCTTAGACTGCTGCGGAGACATTAGTAAAGTAAACAGCACTGAGATAAGATAAACATGTAAGTCTTTCAGTGAATAACAACAGAATTCTTTGACAGTGTGCATATACTCACTATATAGACTTAGAATAAGCAGTTTGCTCAAAGGCAACTAAAACAATGCAGAAGCAATAAATGTGGTTGTTGTGGGGGATCATGATGAGTATTACAGTTTAATTAGTTAAGTCCCTTTTTTCTTCTTTGTCATATGCACTTGTTCTGTGACTTACTGTTATCCATCTTACATATGATCTAGGCTTAGGAAAAACAGACTAATAAAGATCAACCCACTCACCTATTAAATAAATATTCTGACCTACAATTTATCAGAGTGATTATTTTTTCACATAAAAGACTAGTTTCACAATGAAAATTAGTTATTAAAGTTGCATGTGGCAAGTACCTTCTTACATTAGTAAATATGTTATCCAAAGACCATATATGAAGTAAACATCTATAATATTAACCTTGAAAAGTATGAATTAATTTGATTTTCTATGCATTTTCTGTCTTCATGTCTTCCAGTTATTAAGCTGTAACACTCATAACTCATTGGAGGGATACCGAGTTTTCACTGAAAATTTGTCTTACTCATTTTTCATTTAAAGGTGATCAATGCAGATGTGATCCTAGGAGACAGGAGGCCATAACCTAGGCAGCCACAGAAGTTAGTTAAACTTTTCCATGACACGCATGCTGATTTCACTGGCACCCTGATGTCTGCAAACTTGCACAGTATTGCCTCATGACATGCATGAACTCTCATGTGCCTGTCCAATGTGGCTACAGTGCTCTGCATAGCAGGCAAGGGCACCCTGACCCAGTCTCTGTATGTTTGTGTCTCCTGCTTTTCTGCTGGGAAGCAGTGATTCAGCAGGATGGGTGATGTGGCACCAGATACTGACTGCAACCCAAGCTCTCTGACTCTTTCAACACCCAGGCAACTGACCAAGTCCATATTGCCTGGGAAATAGACAGACCTTCATCTGTGTGTGCCATGAAGAGAGCAAGTATAAAGTTCTTATTACAGGAATGTACATTAATAAAGATAGTAAGACTTGAAAGAACAACAGTATTCAGAAAATGTATAGTCTATTTGTTATAAAACCAGTGTATGACACTGTGCTAAACTGAAACTATAACACTGAGTAAAAAATGTTGAAAGGCGAAATGTTGAACTCCATGTAAGTGTAACTCGAAATGAGTGTTAACATGGATCCTGAAGGGGCAACATGTTGAAATCAAAATATATGTAGCAGTATAAATGCAGAACACAAGACTTATCCCACCCCCTACAGAACCTATGTTAGCACTTGTTTCAATTTATGCTTAGTGGAATTTCAACAGTTTCGCCTTTCACCGTTTTTTATTCCATATTATGGTTTCAGTATATGTATTTTCAGTACTGTGTCAGACAATAAAACAAACAAGTTACATACTCAAAACTGCACACTCAAATTTTATTTAAACTCAAGAAAGGTGAAACCATAACTGATGTTGTCAGTTTCTGTAAATGAAGCTGTACTAGGGTCTGAGTGCTCATTTTACTAATTTCTGTATCAGCAAGGGCATTATAAGCAAAACAAAGCAATTGTTCTTAAAAACAATCATGATTTATGTAGTTCACTGCAATGTTTAATAAAGCAAGCCAAATACTATTTGACTTGCCTGTATTCCGAACAGACTTCCAACTAAATATGAGATCTTCTAATGGGTGTATTTCAATGAACTGCATAAAGTTACACATACAACAACTAACTCATAGTTTAGATGGTTTTGTTTGTTCTGAGCAGTTTGCCAGAATACATTTATACCACTAAGATTACAATTTAAACATGTTGCAGATTTTCCTTATTGAAGATCCATATTGGATTTTTAGTGATATATTCCATTACTTCTTAATCATTGATTACATTTTGTTTTTTGGCATTGGTGTTCATAGGTTCATAGGAGGTTACTAGGCTAGCAGCCCTAGAGCCTTTACAACCCTAGCCATGTTAATCCCAAGTATCCCATTTGTTCTTTTTTGGGTAGTCTGCAGGACAAATTTATGAACAGAGTGGGTCTGTGATCAATACTGGCTACCCCTTTTCATGAGGGACATGGATGCCACTCCAGGTGTGAATTTGCTGTCTCCCATCCAATTATGTAGGTTGCATTTGAATATGGTCAGTGAGGAGTTCTGTTGTACGTGAATAGGGAGTCTATTCCAGAGAAGCAGAAGCCTCTGGGAGACATATCTGTCTCTCCAGCATGATCTGTTAATGTCACAAGCTAAGCTAAGATCCCTAGATCGAGTGACTCGTGAGCCATATGACTTGCGGATGTGCAGCATTTCCATTAGGGCAGGGTTGGACATTGCTCTATAGGCCAGGCACAAGTCACCTCTCAGCAGCCTATAAAATACAAAGTAAAGTGACAGGGCTTTCAGCCTGTCCACATAGGTTATGGTTTTGAATCTATGTATTTTCTTAGTGAGAAACCTCTGAGGTCTCTCCAAGTGCTGCAGGCATCTGGTGAGGTACATGCAAAAGGATGCATTATACTCTATTAGTGGTCTGATGAGGGTCGAGTACAGTGGAGTTATAACATCCCTTGACCTGGATGCTATGCTCTTGCTTATAAGGTGCACTACATAGTAGGCTTTCCTTACCACTGTGGAAATTCGGTGGTCAAATTTCAAATTGCTATCAACCTGTGTTCCTAAGTCTTACACCACTGGGCTGGAGCTCGGGGTGGGGGTGGGGGGGTGCTGTCAGTATTGTAATTTGTTGGGAATTCGATTTAGCCAAAGGGAATAATTATGCTTTTTTTTTTTTTTTTGCATTTAGTTTTAGACCATGGCTTTTGCACCAACCATTTGTTTGTGTTAGCCCTTCTTGTAATATGTCGACATCACTGGGGGACCCAATGATTGCTCCCAGTTTGCAATCATCAGCAAACGTGCCAAAGGCCATCTACTTTGGCCTGCACTTTTGAGAAATAGATGCCAAACAGTAAGGGCCCCAGCACAGACCCCTGTGGTACTCCACTGGTGATGGGTCTACTGGTGGAGGTGGAGTCACCAATTTATGTTCTGTTGGTGAGCCATCTGGCTACCCATCTAGTAATGTAAGGGTTAACCCCTAACTGGGAGATTTTTCTTAATGATGCCAGAGTGGAGAATTGTGTCAAAAGCCTTGGCAAGGTCAAGATAGGCTGTGTGCACTGTCTTACCTTCATCTGTGACTTTGGTGGCAGGTTTAATAATCACGATCTACCCTTAATGAAGCCAAACTGGGTTGGGTCCAGCATTTGGAGGTTGCCTATGTCCTTGTTGATAATTTTATTTATTTTATCATTTTAATATTTGTTTACTGGGAAACTCTGACTTAGATAGAGCCCATTTTCAGGGGAGGCCCGTGGGCAAAGGCTCCAGATACATGACTTTAGAATGTGGAGGAAGCCCACGAGAATGCAGGGAGGACATGCAGACAGAAGGCACCCCAGCCAAGAATGAAACAAGAGAACCTCTTGCTGTCAGGCAACAATGCTAACCGCTGGAATACATCATAATTCTTTCCATGGCCTTGCAGTTTAGGCTGGTATGGGTCTGTAGTTCCCAGCATCAGTTGATGGCCCCCCTTTGTGCAAGAAGATTACTGTTTGCCATTCTCCATTCCACAAGAACATAGCCAGTTCTCAAGCTATGATTAAAGAGAATGCCAAGTGAGTCCACTAGATCTTGTTTTAGATTGTTATTAAACAACCTGGGATATTATCTGATCCTACTGATGCCGTGTTTTTGCCTTGACAAGTGTAGAGATGATCCGTTCTCTAGAGATACTGGGCAGAGGGCTGGTGTCAGGTATGCTTTGAGATATGGTGGGTGGGGTAGGAAGTGAAGTTTGCACTGAATCTGTTAGCTAGCAGGTTGGTGATATCTTCCAGTGTAGTATGAGTGATCCCATCTACAACCAGTTTGGCACATAGCTGGACATTCCCTTTTAGATTTTAGACATAGTTAAAGAATGCCTTATGGTTATCCTTGGCTAGAGATGCAATTTTAGTTTCATAATTTGCTTTAGAAGACTTTACAAGATTTCTGATTTTCTTGTTTAGGCTTAGGAGGGAACTCATCCTCTGCAGAGATATATCCCTCTTGCTTTTGGACAACAGTTTCTTCCTCTTGTTATATAATCTGTTTATACTTGAAGTCCACCACAGTGGTTTGCTTTTATGGAAAGACCTGGTTTTGATCCAGTCAGTTACAGCAGAGTTTATGCAGTCATTTAAGTGTTTGTACAGGACATTTGCATACACTTCTACATAGTGATAATTGATATCTGCAATTGCGGGTGGTGTGAAGCTTTTTCATAGGTTCATAGGTTCGTACTAGGCTATCTGCCCTAGGGCATTTATAAGCCTAGCCAGAGTGTGTGTGGTTTTCACCACCCCTTAGGATGAGAATACTATGCCCTTTCAGGGTTTAGTTTACTGTGCCTCTGTCTAGTAGTGACACAGAGATGACCCCCGGGGCAAACCTACGATCTCCCATCCACTCGTCAAGATTTCTCTTGAATAGAGTTAGTGAGGGGCTCTGCCTAACATGGATTGGGATTCTGTTCCAGAGTGTAGGTAGCCTCTGGGTTATGAATCTGTCCCTCCAGCACGTCCTATTTATTTCTGTGTTGAGGTTTAAGTCTCTTGCTCTCGTGGCTCTGATAGATTTGGATTTTCTGAGGTGGAGCATGTCCATTAATTCCGGATTGGACATGGCCTTGTATGTCAGGCACAGATCACCTCTGAGTAGGCGGTATGCGACTGAATAGAGCTGGAGTTTTTTCAGTCGGGCAGTATATGACATATGTTTAAGACCCTTTATCCTCTTGGTGAGGAACTTTTGGGGTCTTTCCAACTGCTGCAGGTGTCGGGTAAGATACATCCCAAATGGGGCATTGTACTCAATCATTAGCCTGATAAGAGAAGAGTACAGGGGCACAATGACCTCTCTTGATCTAGATGTGAAACCCTTCATGATAAGGTGGGCAATATAGAAGGTCTTCCTAACCACTTTGGCAATGTGAGTGTCAAATGAGAGGTTACTGTCAACCCGGGTCCCTAGGTCCCTGATTACCTCTTCCGTACTTAATGGATTACCACCTATGTGGTAATTTGTGGGTACCTTGTTTTTCCCAAAGGGTATGACTATACATTTTTTGGCATTCAGCTTAAGGCCATGGCTCTGGCACCAATTATCCATTTCTATGAGGCCTCTCTGAAGGATGTTTGTGTCCGCTGGAGTATCAATTGTGGCGCCCAGTTTGCAGTCATCTGCGAACTTTGTCAGCCACAATCCTCCTATGTTTGCCTGTTCCTCGGAAAAATAAATGCCAAACAAGAAGGGTCCCAGGACTGAGCCCTGTGGGACACCGCTTGTGACTGGCTTAGAGTCTGACATAGCTCCAGCAACTCTGACCCTGTGGGTTCTGTCCTTGAGCCAGTTTGCAACCCATCTTGTGACATATGGGTTTACATTTAAGCTGGTGAGTTTGTCTATGATGCCCGAGTGGGGTATTGTGTCAAAGGCTTTTGCAAGGTCAAGGTAGGCTGTGTGAACTGCCTTACCCTCATCAATGGCCTTAGTGACTGTTTCAAAAAAGTCGACCAAATTCAAAAGGCAGGATCTGCCCTTGACAAAGCCAAATTGGATAGGATCCAATGTCTGTAGGTCCCCAATGTCTTTGTTTATGAGTTCCATAATGATCCTCTCCATAGCTTTGCAGACCAGGCTCATCAAGCTTATGGGGCGGTAATTTCCACGGTCCGTAGAAGCACCGCCTTTGTGAAGTGGGACCACTGTTGCCGTACGCCACTCTTTGGGTACGTATCCTGTAGTAAGGCTAAGATTAAACAGCAGCCTTATGTGTGGGTTTAGTTCCTCTTGGAGTTCATGTAGCACACAGCCCGGGACACCGTTCGGTCCCATTGATGCTGTGTTTTTAGCTTTAGAGAGGGTGACTCTCACCTGGGCATCTGAGATGTTAGGGAGGCTACACTCTGCTGGGATAGTTATTTCTCCTTTTGGGGGGGGGGAGAGGGAGGAGAAATTTGCACTGAACCTGTCTGCCAGAATGTTGGCAATGTCAGTGGGTTCAGTGTATTTTGTGTCATTTTGGACTAACTCTGAGCATATCTGGGAGTTTCCACCCAAGTTTCTAACATAGCTAAAGAAGGCCTTGTGATTGTCTTTTGTGTCTTTTGCGATTTTTCTCTCAAAGTTGGCCTTGGATGATTTTATGAGTGATCGTAGTTTTTTGCTAGTACTGATCAGAGATGCCTTTCCTTTTAGGGATTTTGCTCTGTCATGTAGTAGCTTCCTCCTCCTGTTGTAAAGTTTGTTTATGGCTGGGGTCCACCAGACCGGGTGCCTGCCTTTGGGGGAACGGGTCTTAGTTTTATTTGGGATTGCATGATCCATGCATTCTTGAAGGTGCCCGTAGAAGGCATTTGCAAAGGATTCAGCAGTGTGGGTTGTGGTTTCCACTGGCCCAGGGGCCTTGAAGGATACCACTTCAGTCTTAAGAAGTGTGAAGTTGGCTTTTGAGAAGTTCTTCACTGTGGTCTTTTGTGCAGGGGATGGGGGCGGGATGTGGATTTCCAGTGAGATTAATTTATGGTCTGATCTTACCAAAGAGGGATATACTTCCGGTGTGGAGCATTTTGTCCCCATGTTTGTGATGATCAGGTCTAGTATATTGTCTCCTCTTGTGGGAATGGTGACTAGTTGTTCTATTGCATTTGAGTTTATGAATTCTAGGAATCTTTGGGCTAGGGTGTTGGGGCTTGAGTAATGTTCCCAGTCTATGTTTGGGTAGTTGAAGTCTCCCAATATGATGGTATTTGGAGAGACATTCATACTCTCCAGTGTCTTCAGGAAGGCTGTGTGGGGTTCCTGAGTTTGAGAGGGTGGTCTGTAGCATGCTACAAACTGTAAGGCAGTTTTGCCTATGGTTAGTTGCACCTGGATGGTCTCCGATGCTTTGTGCGTTGCCACTAACCTGGAGGTGTGGGTATCTTTGATGAATATGGATACTCCCCCTCCTTTTGTGGTTCGGTCCAAGTTTTCGGGACGGAAAGCATGATATGAGGTAAAACTTGATAGTGCTGGGGTGCTCTCAGGAGCCTTGAACCAGGTTTCAGTCACTGCACAGACATCGATGTTCTCCATACTGAGGAGGGCTTCGAGGGTGTGCATCTTGAGGTTTAGACTTCTGGCATTGAGCAGCATTACCCTTAGTTTTTTTCCACTTGTGTTTTCTAGGGAGGTAGGTTTGTCATTTGAGCCTTGCCTAAAAAAGGCACTATGGGGGTGGCAAGAGCCTTGGCCAATATCTGTCACTTAGTAAGCTGTAGTTAGCTTTGGGGAAGTTGTTTATAATTTTTGTTCCTGTGAGGGGGTTGGTTCTAGTAGTTACTTCAAACAAGACTGATTTGTGGTCTGACCTAACCAGGGAAGGCATCACGCATGGAGAAATACAGTGAACCCCATGTTGGTGAGTACTATGTCCAGAACATTAGAACCCCTACTGGGGGGTGCAGACTATCTGTGCCAGAGCATTTGTGTTAACAAAGTCCAGAAACCTCTTGGCAAGCATGTTTTTGCTTGTGGATATCCCCCAGTCTATGGAAGGATAGTTGAAATTTTCCATGACTAAGGTTTTGGGGTGCATGGTGAAGGATTCCAGTAAACTGAGGTTGGCAGTGTGCTTACCCTGGTTCATGGTGGGGGGTCTACAGCTAGCAATAATGTAGTGTGGTACTTTTCCAGTAGTTAATTGGACATGGAGTAGTTCGAGAGAGTCATGCTGTTTGATCAGTCTGAATGAGTATTTGGTTTTAATGAAGATGGATACATCTCCACCTTTGGTTCCTTCACAAGGTCTGAACATGTGGAAGGTATTGTAACCTTACATGGCTGGGGTGCTCTCAGTGGCTTTGATCTACATCTCGGTAACTGCACAGACATCAACATCCTCCAAGGTGAGGAGTGCTTCCAGGGATTGCAGTTTCATGTTTAAACTCCTAGCATTAACCAGCATGACCCCGAGTTTGTCTCAATTAGATTTTGTTACATTGTTAAATTTGTTGTTTTGACATTGCCTAAAAAAGGCACTATGGAGGAGACAAGTGCCTTTGCCAGTATCCAAAAGCCTAAGGGGACAGGTGCAGACCATCTTTAATAAAGCAGTGAGGTCTATCTACCATATCCTCCCAGGCTGACAGATACTGGATTCCCCCAGACTGACACCAGAAGCTAAGCCAATTGTTGAAGTCAATCATTTTTTGTTCCTATTGTAGCATCATCCTGGGTGAAGGTTTAATGCTTCTAGGGCTAAGGTCATATCTGCCTGGGATACATAATCTGAGAGTTTATTTATGTCTCTCTTCATATAGTCAAGAGAGGTATGTCTCAAGTCATTCACCTCAACATGGACTATAACAGAGTCATACCGGTACTTGTTCTTGAGTGACCTGAGTGCATGAGTGATCTGACGGATCCTGGTACCCGATATCTGACCATGACCTTCTCCTTGTCCAGCCTGGTTGGGGACACCTGTGTTCTCACTATGGAGTCACCAATGACCAAGACATTTGATGTGTTTTGCCTTAGGGGCATATTTGTTGAGACATAGTGTGTGTGTTGATATGTGTAGTGGTTTCTTTAAACTTGGTGGTGAATGTGGGTGGTGTGCATTTGGGAGATCTCTGTTTTTGGTAGGATTTTATTGACTACCTTTGCGTATGTGGGTTTGTGTGTTGTAACCTTATTTTGTGTGAGAGGTGAAGCAAGTCTGCTGACAACCTGTTTGATGTCTACTTTGTTTTTACGTGAGAGAATTGACTCCAGTTCCACAGTGTATTTGCATCTCTCGCATCTTCTTCTTCTTCCGGCTTTTCCCGGTTAGGGGTCACCACAGCGGATCACCTGTCTGCTCATGATTGACAGTAGAGTTTTACGATGTCGATTTGCCAGCCTGGCACCCAACCTTCCACAGAAGGCACACACACACACACACACACACACACACTCATGCCTAGGGCCAATTTAGAGTGTCCAATCCACCTACAGCATGTCTTTGGGATGTGGGAGGAAACCGGAGCACCTGGAGGAAACCCACGCGATCACAGGGAGGACATACAGACTCAGCACAGAAGGCACCCCAGCCGAGGATCGAACCAGAGAACCTCTTGCTGTGAGGCAACAATGCTAACCGCTGCACCACTGTAGTTGCCCACACACCAAATATTTGCATCTCTCGCATAGGGTGTTAATTTGTTTTATGAGTAAACGGTTGTCAGTATACGAGGCAATTGCTACATTGCCTCAAGATGCCCTTATCAATCAAGTTGGCAGTAGAAATGATGGGAAACTGCCCATCCATTGTGGCAGGATTTTTCTGAATATGGTATTTAGGAAGGAAATGGGCTAGCTGGACTTAGTCACAAACAGCAAAAATGAAGCAGCAATTCTATTAAATACAGTTAACAAAGTGCAGTGCTGACTTAAAGTATACTTATTTTTCAGTTTTCTTCAGTGGATGCCATAATTTCAGTGCAGATGCACTCCAGACCTCTGGCTAAAGTGGCCAAAGATTGAGCAGTTCTGGTAAACTGATCACAAACCCGTGCAAACCCGAGGCTTATATACAGGCAAATTTAAATAGTTTTAACACAACTACCAACGGGAAAGCCCCAAACTGAGCCTTTCTCCAGAAATCCCCAACTCAGATGGGTACCGAGCTACACAGTTCTGCCACAAGAGTGCAAGGAGGCCCTATTAATGTAAGATGGCTGGTTTAAGAGCACAGTGATACCAGTCTAGATTCAATAGGTCTGAATCTGGCCTATGCTATATAAGGCAATGAAACACAATTTCAAAGTGCTTTTTTATGACTCATATGTCTATATTTTTACCAAAGTACATACATATGCCTTTCACCGGTTCCAATGTTGCATTGATTGTGCATCTATTTCTTCTTTAGTTTGTGCTGAATATGTTACAAAAAATGAAGTGGAAACTAAGGTGAGTTCTGAGATAAGAAAATTAGCTAAATGACTGTGGTCTAGTGTTATGCTAGACTAGTGCAGAATAATATAATTTGTCTTCAGTGACTGCAGAAGAAAATGGAGATTATTTTACAAGATGACATGAGGCCATCTGGTGCTTTATTACTTTGTGAAGAAGATATCTGTCATAGCTTGCTGTTTTACTTGTTCAGTGTTAGTATTGATTTCTTGCTTGTCAGACAAGCATCATCATCACTAAGTAATTACTTTTGTTTGTGTTCTGGATCCAAACTTGTTATTTTAATGTAACACTCAAAGTTTACTGTCTGATACTGTCTGCCACCTTCTACAACTTGTTTGATTATATACATCGCTGCATTTCATTTTATTTCATGAGATAGGACAAACGTGTCAAAAGTAACACTTCTAACAACCTTTAAATGAAATAACTGTCTTAGTTATGCGGCATTTTCCTATTTACATTTATTTGAAATCCATACTTTAGCTGTGTCACCTGACTCAGGGCTGCTATGTATACCCCTATTTGGTTATCACATAATGTAGAAGTACAGTCAGAAGGATCATTGTGATGCTTCTAAATTGGAAGTTTCAGTTTCTTTGGTATATTGACAAACTTTCTTTTGTTCTAGAAGCTTCTTAAAAGTTTATAAACAATGTTATATTTTATTGAGTAGAAATGTGTTGTACATGCCTGAAAAACTTATCCTGTGCCTGTGAATATGGGGAGCTGGGACAGAAGGGGAGCTGGTAAAATATAACAAGAAAGTTCTCAAAGTACCTGGAATGTGGGGCTTCCACTGACCAGCTAGTGCTGTCATCCTAAAAAGATTAAGGTAGATTACTGCAGTGATAAGTCCATTAGTAGATTAATAACTGGCTGGTGGGAGGAGCAGAGTGTCGGTGATAATCAGGTCGGGGAGAATCAAAAATGTTTAAAAAAAACACAAATGCGCACACACATACACAAGCTCAGATGCACATTACATATAGACACACAAATATTCTGTCTTTTTCACACACACACACACACACACACACACACACACACACACACACACACACACATACAGCTACACACAGATACACATGTATACACACACACACAGGCACATGCACACACACACACACGCGCACACACGCACACACACACACACACACACACACACCCTATACAAGTGTGAGCGCACACACACACACACACACTAATACATACACATACATACACACACACACACACACACACACACACACACACACACACACACACACAGCTACACCCAGATACACATGTATACACACACACACAGGCACATGCACACACACACACACACACACACACACGCACACACACACACACACACACACACACACCCTATACAAGTGTGAGCGCACACACACACACACACACACACACACACACACACACACACACACACACACACACACACACACACACACACACACACACACATCCCAAAATATGCACAAACATATTTGTACATATATACACATGCATGCATGCATGCATACACAGACATAGAGACATGCAGACACAAATCTGTGCCTGACTGACAATAGGGAGGAGAACGTTGGTGGTTTAGGGACAAAAGGAAAGAAATTTCAAATAGGTGGTGAGTAGGTCAATGAAGGACAGCAGTAACAAAGAAAACAAATTAAAAGTGGTAGAGAGGAGAAGGAATTGGCAAAGTCATGTACAATGTACAGAGCACAAAAACAGGAATGATATTCCATAATTCAGAATTTTTAACTATATAAACCACATAAGGACAAGAAAGGGTGGGCAAAGTCTACAGTTTTGAAAATTAAAAATACCATTTATCTATGCCACTCTGAAATGAGTATTTGTTCCCTTCAAGAACGTGATAGCTGATCTTGGAAATGAATAATCCACTGAAGGGGCAGTTTAAGATCTCAGTAGGCAGGTAGTAACTGCAGGGACTAGGATTATGAAAATCTTGTTACTGGTTACCAGCCTCTGGCAGGATACTTCTCAGTTGAACTTAATTCAATGATATAAACATCTGCAATGGACCTATACTTTTCAAGCCAGTCCTCATTCATCAAGCAGAAACAAATTCAGAACTCTACCTCCAAGAGACCAGCAATTGCCTTTTCCCCCCATTGTCACAAAACAAAATTAAACCAGGACATTTCAAGCACCCTGCAATAGTATTCCTGTCATATAAGTGTAGAAGTAAGTATATATTCCTCCAGTAATAAGTAGATTCAGCAATGTACTCCCACCTCCCTGAAGGAATATCTGTTGCTTTGGTCTTCTCCAGCAAAATATAAATGAAATGGGACATTACAAGCACGAGGCTGCAACAATACTGTGATATATGTATCCCTGCAGTAATTAGACAAGAAAGGGATTTTAATCAAACCTTCACCCCAAGGGGAACATGCATTGTCTGCTTCGTCCTCCACCTACTCAGTCACAAAATGTACCTGCAATTACAATGTATTATTATTAAATAATAATAACAACAAGGTATTATTATGAAACATACTGTTTAATTTGTAGTTCTAGTTCCTGATTTACATATTTGTAACAATAACAAGGCATTATTATCAAATACTGTTTAATTTCTAGTTCTAATTTCTGATTGACATATTTGTTACAATAACCAGGTATTATTATTGTTACACGTACTGCTTAATTTCTAGTTCTAGTCCCTGATTTACATATTTTCAAATGTAGCTAGACACTGACATCTGATGCATAAACTGGCATCTAGATGCTTTTGAGTTCTTGGCCAGTCTAACTAATGTTACGCTTTTATAGTACAGTTTGCTGTTGTTGGACCCCTTTATGTTGCAGTTATTTCCATTAGGTGGATATGAGTACCTCTACGACACTATAGATGAAAAAAAAAACACACAGTTTAGTTATATTGCAGGATGCAACTTGAGTCTGCATGCACTGTTTATATAAAATGTTTCCCATTATCTAAAACCACATTTACATCTCACAGTGACATAACTATATATTAAAAATTAAAACCAGTCATGTTGTATCTCTTATCTAACAATCTTTTTTTCCAATGAGAAAATTATGGATGAAGTCATTGGCCGTCTTCCAACCACATTAGTAATGGAGTGATACCTTTGATTGCAGTCAGAAAAAAAGTATATAATGGAAGCATTTGCAAATGTAGGAAACTGCCCTGATAGTTAACTTTTGTACCCTACACTACCTCTGTACTCTCACTGCATGTAATAACGTCTAAAGCACCAATGCTTTCACCCTCCCTCCCATACATACATACATACATGCACAACATTTTTAGGCTGATGGGGTGGACTGTCCATGTTAGTTTAACATTGTTGTGGTTTCAGTTTTATATAATTTGCTTAAAATTTACCACACTTACATGTACAATGTTACACGTACAATGTTACCATACAAATTAAAGGTAGTCTTCTTATAAACTACTGTTGTCTGTTTCATTTAAACAGGATATTGCTGCACCCTAATACTTATCTTTGATTATTTCATCTAACCAGACCACTGCTATCATCTAATACATATCCCCATTGGTTAGATGGTGTTTTTGGGGGGATAGTAACCGACGAATATTCCTTTTTATTTTATCCATTGCAAAACAGCTGGTCACTGTCTTTTGTTAGTAGTGCACAAATCTGAATATGAAGAAATCTTAAAAACATAGTGATAAATCGTGTTAAGGCCTTCAGATAAACTATCCAACTTGGTAAAGAATGAGAATTGCTATCTTTAGTCTGAAACAGAAAAAGGTACATACCTCTCAACCTCTTACTGCAAGAAATCTGGACAAAGCCCAACAAAATGGGGGGACACAGGCCCAAAAATAGGGGCATATTTTAAATATTGCTGTTATAAACTTAGGAATGTGCTAGAGTAACAGGGTTTCGTTTAACATACATTTTCTGAAGGATTAGAATTTTGAAACTCAAATGTATGTCATTATTTAGTGAATTCAGTCCTCAGATCATCCCAGTGATTTGCCAGAAAAATACAAATTTTATGAGGAACAAGCCAAAAAATGAACCAAACATCTGGGAAGTTGAGAGGTGGATTGTTATTTTAAGTGATGTGTATTTTTTCCTGTTGAAAAACACAGTGACGATGAAAAAAGAAACAATCCCCTCCTAACATGGGAAACTGCCTTGGTAGCCAAATCCTGTGTGTCCTTTACTTAAAATGTATCCCGTCACCATCCCCAACCAGCCCAGAGCACACACTTTTAGAGCTAGCTGTTACACATCATCAGTCTTCTGTGAAATACCTGCAGACCGCATACTTAATGCAATACACCCTTTTAGCGAGAATGCAAGCCCATTTTTCACTTAAATAACTAAGGCATTCTTCAAAAGCATGATTCATTTTCTTTTTAAGTAGCTAACACTCACTAGTGTTTTCAGTCTATTATCACTTGTAAAAAAATAATTGATCCCAGGAAAATAATACTCATAATCACCCAGTACCTCATTTTTCTTTGTCTATGTCTTCTCATGTTTCTTCTTGCTAACTGCTATATATATATATATATATATATATATATATATATATATATATATATATATATATATATACACACACAAAAAAGGAAGGCCCTCTAGCTCTCTATTCCAGTATTACAAGACTCATCAAACTACATACATTTGCCATTATACCACTCACACTAACCAAACAGTACAGATAGTACAACAAATGCATGAATATCCCACCAGGATGCAGGCCTCTTCTTAAACCTCAAAATTCATTCCTTAGGCTAGCTATGCACCCAGAATGTAACTGTACTATTATAACTACAAATTGAGCCACACAATAAATGCTGTATGCAATCGTTACTAATTAGTGATGATGCACACTGAGAACTGTGGGCATCCTTTAGGAACAGTCTCCTGTTTAACCATTTATATCTCATCTGGAGAGAAACTCATTAAATAAAAATAGTTCATCTTAATAAACTGTAATAAAGTAACAGTTCATCTTACCAGGACAACCCACTTTAAATCAGACATATTAACATTCTCAAAAACCTGGTCAGGACTCAATATACCTAAAGAGGTTGTACCATTATGAGTATAATAATTGCTGCAAGACAGAACCCATAAAGGTGTAGGTGGTATAGTGATTATCTTAATCATTGCTGTACCCTGATATTTCAGCCAAACACACACATACACATAGTTAAAATCAGATAAAGATAAGACAGTATATCAACAAACTCTCTGATACAAAATAAACTATGTATTAGTTTGCAGATTTCTTTGGAAGGAGAGGCCATGGCCAGAGCCTAGGGACATAGGACTTAAAACTGCATGCTACGGCTAGGATTTTAGGTCCAGATACACATGGTTACCATTTTAAGTGAGCTAAACATTAAACTATGGAAATAGCTGACAAGTGGACAATCACTTGAAGTGCTATCTCTCCCTCTTACATATGTGGTTCCTTCAAATACAACCCAATGATGGCACAGAATGTATAACTACACATTTATATTTATTTACTTATGTTTAACTACTCATTTTTACCTTTTCCATCCATAACCAGGTCCCACTCTGAGATTCATAAAGAATTAAGTGTAGGATATAATCAGACAATGAGGAGAAAAGGAGTGTCCAACAACAAACTCCCTTAACCACAACTCAGTTAAACTGTTTTATTAGTTAGAACACAGGTTCCCTGGGGAGCCGCGGCTTCCTCACAGGGGCGCCATGAACTAATAAGCTTAGCTGCAAAATAAACCGCAAACTAATGAGCTTAGTTACTAAGCTTATTAGTTTGCGGTTTATTTTGCGGCCGCTTATACTGGAATTAACTTATGGACACAGCCAGAACGTCACCTGTTAACGCATTCAATGCAAATGCATGATTAGAGTACACCAGTCCCCATGGCTGCAAAATCCGCCTATCAAGGGAGCACTTTTTAATTAGCATATTAACAGACCACGTGGAAGCTTACTGTGCTGTCTTTTATTCGAAAAGTGTAAAATTTACTAGTGCTGGAATTTTGTTTGTAGGTGTAATTGGGGGCTGCAGTAGCATAATCTCAATATGGCAGAAACAGAAATAGGTAAGGAACTGTTAAATGTATTGTGTAGAGGTAGTGTGGTTTGAAACATGCCTCGAATGTACTTACTGTAAGTATGATTATGTGGCAAAAGTAGTCTGCACATATATTAGGAAATGTTACTGTGTTGAGATTATAGGGACCACAAAGAAATGTTTGTCAATGTGGTGTAGTTTCTGTGTTTTAACTTGTTTTTCTGGCTATCAATGGGTACCGTGATGCAAGAAAAAATATTTGGTTACCAGACTCACGCAGGTTAAATGTCCTGTGACTTTTCCTCCATCTGTGTCTCTTGCTGGGGTGGGTTAAAGACAAGATTTTTTTTTCTCGTAGGTTTTCTTGTGCCAGTGTCTTTTAAGTCAAATAGGGACGTTGTCCTGTCAAACTGTTGCCTTAACACTGTTAGTATTTATTCAAGATATTGGGACAGACGTCCAAAAATGGGCTCCTTTTTTGTCAAGAAACATGAGTTTATAATGGCATTGCTCAGTCATTTGTTAAGTCGCACCATTTCATGTGAGGGGAAGGGAATTGCAGTCAGTGCAAAACCCGCCAAAGTACATTCCGGTACTAGCCAGCTCACTACTGCTTCTCTCTCCCCCACCCACTTACAAAAAAATCAAAGCTACTGTGCATGCACTAAACATTTCACAGCATGGTTCAATCATGTGAAATTGAAATATTATTTATTTTGCTTTACATTTTACAAGTTTATGTTCAAGAGTTGGATTCAATGCTGCACCTTTAAAAAAAAAAAAAGCCAAGAGTTTCTCCCATTATAGTCCCCTTTTCTGTGCTGCTCAGCTGATAAGTATTGCGTATTTTTCATTAAAGTTCATGCCGCTTTGGGTGTGGCTGATTGACATCACATCAGGAATAAAAGCGGCAAGTGAGGCTTTGTTCACTTATATTGTTAGAATTTGAAGGGGTGTGCCAATTGGTAATGGTGGTTCTGAAGAAATCTGAGAGATCAGATGAAAGCGCTTAACCATCTACATGAATGGAGTGTTTTGTGGTTTAAAATCAAATAAACCTGTGTTTTTATGACAACGGAGTTTGTTCTTCAAGCTGGAGTGGGTGTATGTGGAGTACTGTTATTTACACAGCATTTTTCCTTGTTCGAGCAGTGGACCCGTTTTCTGGCTTTTTTGGTATCAGAGATCTACACTTTTTACTTTACGTTGTTGCTTTGGGATGGCTGAAACCGGTCTCCATCGGCTTCATTGGGCAGGGAGGAGTACGTACAACTACGGGCGGATGTCACGTCACTACAGTGCGACGTAAGCAGATTGTTGGAGTTAGTGGGGAAGCTCTCGGAGAGCGTGCAGCAAGGAAGAGCAATCGGCTCCCAAACGCGTATTGTACCAAGAGAAATTTCATCTAGAAGTCATTCTAATGTGGATTATTCCGAGAATGAAGACGATATCCCGAACGGACAAGGTTTTCTCAAACCTACGGGAACTCCTAAAACCGTAACTACGGACTTGGATTTGGACATAGGGGAAACGGACATTAACCTAACATCTAATGGGGACTTTACTTTTGACCTAAGTCTCTTACAACAAGAAGAGGCGGCCAGAGTGGGGACTAAGCCAAAGAACAAGGCTTTACCTAGGTCGTATTCTGCCTCTCTTGTCTCGAGACCACAGCGGAAAAAAGGTACTGACACTAGAGAGAATTCTACACTCTCATGTTTTGCTGACAGAACTAACAATAAAACTGGTCAGTACGATGTAAGTAATAATAAAAAAGACAAAAAGACCTATGGTGTTAGAGATTGTTTAAATAATTTTTTCACTGAAAAAATGGATTATTTTAATAATAATAACAATGTTGAATTCCCTAGAGATTTTACTGAGGGGAATTCTGAACCCATTAGAGAAAAAATAAATATAATGGGTAAAAAATTAAGTTTATTGAAAAGTGTGAAAATAGATAATGCATACCTGGACAAATGTTTGCAATTGGGTATTGTGCCTAAAGGCATTAGATTTTTTAAGTTACCATTGGGTATAAAATACACGGAAGAAAGTAAATCCGAATTTAATGAGTTGTTTGATAGTTTTGGATTTAATTTTATTAAGAAAGTAATGAAATTTAATGACGGAAAAATTTCTGGTTTAATGAATGAAATTGAGGTCTTGAATGACGAAATTGTGCAAAGTGTCAATTTTGATGACTGGCAGGACCTCTATTACAAACAATTTGTTTATGCAGAAAATAAGGCTAAAAATGTTTATAACAGGAAGGTTAAGAAATTGGAGAGGGACACTGAATTATATAAAGAACATAAAGTATATGTATGGCCACGTTCTAACATAGACAGAGAAGAGGGAGATAGAATTTTCCCAAAGAGAAATGAAAAGAGTAGTGAACATTCAAATTTTCGAGGAGGGAGATATCACCCACCACCAAAGCAATACCAAAGGAAGCATTGAAATTTAATAAGAATGATTCTAAAGCAAAATGTTTCAATGGAAATGATTGTCCAAAGAGCCCTAAAGTTACAACCATGGATAAAATTAATGACAATTTAGGTAACATTATACCAAAGGAAGGCCACAACAGTTTAACTAAAGTTGATGGAAACCCAGTTAATTTAGAGGAGGTACCTTTTGAATCTGGTTCCTCCATTGGTAACAGAAAGGGCCCTTTGATTTCAACCCTAGCGGGTTTCAAGGTTTATAATTATACTGAATTCTTTGTGTCTCAAGATTTTTACAATCTTTTCAGTAAGGGAATGAAATACATTCCCACTGTAAAATTTAATCTTGTTGACACGGTGAAGGAAATCAAAATATTTTGTAGAAGACTTAACTTGGCCCTACAATTTCAAAATAGGGATGATGTTCCTTCAAGTAGGGTAAACTACACCTCACGACTTAGCAAAAGAAGTGCATACATACCGATTTCCCACCCACAAATTGTTAATTTTGAAAAGATGGTAATTAAAGACATTTACAAATTAAATAGGGACATCTATAAGACCAATTCACTGAACTCTATGTTCAATGACAATTTAACTAAAGGAGAGAGAGATTGTTTACAACAAATTGTGAACAACAAAAACATTAGACTTATGAAGCCTGACAAGGGTGGGGGCATCATTATTTTTGATACTATTAACTATAATAGAGCCATACAGGACATTCTTTTCTTATCAAACAACTATGAAGAAGTTTCATTGAATCAAATTAATATAGGCCATCACAGGATAGATCTAGTGATTGAAGAATATTTACTGGACAACCGTATAACAAACGAGATTTATAATTTTTTGAGAACTGAACACCCAAGATTGGCCCATATCTTCGGTATCCCGAAGATTCACAAGTCAGTAGAGACACCACCATTTAGGCCGATCATAGCAGGTTCTAATTCAAAAACCTACAATTTGGGTGTGGCGATTGACCAGTGGACAAAGCATATTTATGATTCAGTGCCGCACCTTATAAAGGACTCCTGGGAATTTCTGAGTAGGTTAACAGTTGATGTATGGTCAGAAGAAATAACATTTTTAACAATAGATGTTCAAGATTTATTTTCTTGCATCCCATACTCAACAGGACTGGAATACTTTGAGAACAGTTTAAAAAGGTACTCAGGATTGAGTTGGGACAAAATTTCCCTTATTTTGGATATGATGGGGTTAATCTTGGACCACAACTACATTGAATTTGAAGGTGAATACTTCAGGCAAACTAGGGGAGTGGCTATGGGGGCATCTTGTGCCCCCATATTCGCTAACCTAGTTATGCTAGAATGGGAAAATCAATTTCTCTTCCAAAGTGAATTTTTCAAGAGCATTTCATTATATTCAAGATTTTTGGACGACATATTTATAATATGGAAGGGCCAAAAAGAAGATATTCCAAGATTTATAGATTTCATTAATTCAAGCACTGATTTCCTGAGATTCACATATAAAAAAGAACCTTTGGGGATAGCCTACTTAGACACATTCATCAGTACAACTTCACATGGATTTAGTTCAAAGATATATAGAAAATCAACATTTTCTAACGACTACATTGAATTTGGCAGCTGTCATCCCAAGCACACTTTCAAGAATATCCTGAAGGGACAGTGCATAAGGGCAGCAAGGATGTCATCTACTAAAGACACCATGGAGAAAGAAATTGAAGGAATTGCAAAGATGTTTCTAGAAAGAAAATACCCGAGAGGGATGGTGGAAGAAGTAACGCTCTGGGTCAAAAAGAATTGGAACATCAAATATAAGTCCCTATTAGGTGTGCATTTTGAATCGAAGAATAAGAAAACCTGTTTAGGAGTTAACAAAACAGTGTGTGTAATTAGATTCAATCCTTACTCAAATATTGTGAAAGACATCCTTAAAAGATATTGGGAACTGCTAACCTCCACTGATAACATCAAAACACACATAGGGACCAACTTGACCTGTGTATTTAAAACAGCACCAAACTTGAAAAAATTACTGGAGGTACAATCAACTAATAACAACAAGAACAACAAGAAGATTTGGAGTGGGACAAAAAGCTGCGGTAGTTGTAATTATTGTAAATACATCAATGAGAACAAGACCACAAAATTGGACAACTTTTCAAAAACTAGAGTGAAGAGTATTAGAGGCAATTGTAATAGTCAAAGGGTGGTGTACCTTGCCCTGTGCACCATCTGTTCTGCCTATTACGTAGGCAAGACGGAAAGGAAACTCAGGGCAAGGATATATGAACACCTATACAAAATCAGGAAAAAGGATACAAAGAATGCACTTAGCAGGCATGTATTAGACAAAGGACAAGAACATACATTTAAATTTTTTATAATAGATCAGGTGGAAATGACAGTATATGGGGGTAATTGGAAAACTTTTTTATCTTACAAGGAGAGTGAGTGGCAAATCATTTGTGATGCCACAACCCCCCCCGGCCTAAACGACTACATTAGCATTAAACCTTTTTTAGTGTTGGACCGGGCATGACCTTCCTGGGATTATTTATACCCTTGGAGCGTTTTTATGTTAAACACAATACATTTTTTAAGTATTATTTAAAATCACCAGTACACATCTTTCAACTAAATAAGGGGGACCATACAAATATGAAATGCCTATATAATATACAAAAAAATTTTTTTGTATTGGTATTCCAGGCACATATCATAATTGTTAGGTATGTCAGTAATGAATGAACCAGTTTTTAAATATTGAAATTTTTGTTTAATAAATTTATATAAAAAAGTTTTTAATGTTTTTAAAATTTTGAACAACTTTTTGGCGCCAAATTGAGTATAAAAGGGGTGTGCCAATTGGTAATGGTGGTTCTGAAGAAATCTGAGAGATCAGATGAAAGCGCTTAACCATCTACATGAATGGAGTGTTTTGTGGTTTAAAATCAAATAAACCTGTGTTTTTACGACAACGGAGTTTGTTCTTCAAGCTGGAGTGGGTGTATGTGGAGTACTGTTATTTACACAGCATTTTTCCTTGTTCGAGCAGTGGACCCGTTTTCTGGCTTTTTTGGTATCACAACTCAGTTAAACTGTTTTATTAGTTAGAACACAGGTTCCCTGGGGAGCCGCGGCTTCCTCACAGGGGCGCCATGAACTAATAAGCTTAGCTGCAAAATAAACCGCAAACTAATGAGCTTAGTTACTAAGCTCATTAGTTTGCGGTTTATTTTGCGGCCGCTTATACTGGAATTAACTTATGGACACAGCCAGAACGTCACCTGTTAACGCATTCAATGCAAATGCATGATTAGAGTACACCAGTCCCCATGGCTGCAAAATCCGCCTATCAAGGGAGCACTTTTTAATTAGCATATTAACAGACCACGTGGAAGCTTACTGTGCTGTCTTTTATTCGAAAAGTGTAAAATTTACTAGTGCTGGAATTTTGTTTGTAGGTGTAATTGGGGGCTGCTGTAGCATAATCTCAATATGGCAGAAACAGAAATAGGTAAGGAACTGTTAAATGTATTGTGTAGAGGTAGTGTGGTTTGAAACATGCCTCGAATGTACTTACTGTAAGTATGATTATGTGGCAAAAGTAGTCTGCACATATATTAGGAAATGTTACTGTGTTGAGATTATAGGGACCACAAAGAAATGTTTGTCAATGTGGTGTAGTTTCTGTGTTTTAACTTGTTTTTCTGGCTATCAATGGGTACCGTGATGCAAGAAAAAATATTTGGTTACCAGACTCACGCAGGTTAAATGTCCTGTGACTTTTCCTCCATCTGTGTCTCTTGCTGGGGTGGGTTAAAGACAAGATTTTTTTTTCTCGTAGGTTTTCTTGTGCCAGTGTCTTTTAAGTCAAATAGGGACGTTGTCCTGTCAAACTGTTGCCTTAACACTGTTAGTATTTATTCAAGATATTGGGACAGACGTCCAAAAATGGGCTCCTTTTTTGTCAAGAAACATGAGTTTATAATGGCATTGCTCAGTCATTTGTTAAGTCGCACCATTTCATGTGAGGGGAAGGGAATTGCAGTCAGTGCAAAACCCGCCAAAGTACATTCCGGTACTAGCCAGCTCACTACTGCTTCTCTCTCCCCCACCCACTTACAAAAAAATCAAAGCTACTGTGCATGCACTAAACATTTCACAGCATGGTTCAATCATGTGAAATTTAAATATTATTTATTTTGCTTTACATTTTACAAGTTTATGTTCAAGAGTTGGATTCAATGCTGCACCTTTAAAAAAAAAAAAAAGCCAAGAGTTTCTCCCATTATAGTCCCCTTTTCTGTGCTGCTCAGCTGATAAGTATTGCGTATTTTTCATTAAAGTTCATGCCGCTTTGGGTGTGGCTGATTGACATCACATCAGGAATAAAAGCGGCAAGTGAGGCTTTGTTCACTTATATTGTTAGAATTTGACGGGGGGGGGGTGCCTTGTGAAAACCTGGATTCAACAAGGGAGCTGAGAATCGAAAATGTTTGGGAACCACTGAGTTAGAAGCTTAGTTTGAAAGCACAGTAGTCATCTATAACTGCAGCAGAAGAAATGCATTCACAATTTTCTCCAGCTAAAGGCTCAAGGACAGTTCAGTGATAAGCAGAACTGTCACTATGTCCAGCCAGCATGACAACCACGTGATAAACCTGTTCCATTCTGTTACATCTTCAAAGAACAAGAGTGTGCTCACTATCAGTCTAGCCTTTTCTTTGTCACTAAGCTAGCTGGGCATCTTTTCCATCACACATCTTACATTAACTGAGCAGATCATCTATTGATGCACATTGCTCTTCATTATTTGCAGGACCTAAGATAAAACTGGAGAAGGAGGCAGAGATCTGACTCAGGTGCTTACTGCAATATAGGATAAGTTTGTACTTGGGAACAAGTAATGTCTGTATATGCACAGTGTTAAGGCTGTGAGTTTCACCATATAGTACTGGTTCTGACTCCATCAGTCCTCCATTTGAAACTGATAGTTCTCCCTGCAGAACTTGTCCCTTACTAAGCTTACTTTGGTAGCAAATAAACAAAATAAAAAGGAATAAATCACTATTAATCTATTTCTAAAGACAAAAAGTAGATACAGGTTTGGTACAAAATCTGTCTTGAAAGGATGGGTACCCAGACCAGAGTAATGTTGAACAGCATAGTTAGTGTAGTGGCAGACTGCTTTTTGTCAGCAGTTTTGTATTTATTTCTAACAAAGATTAAGGATAGAAAAGAGCCAGGTACATTCCATCAGAAAAAGCCAGTGCTTTCAGCCCTCAGCTCAGTTTCTACTGAAAACCATTGATTCCCCCAATTAATATAGCCAGCTACCTAGCTACCAAATGAGAGGGCAAAACATACTAAGTCATGTGACTAACTTTTTAGCATATTGAAACACTTAGTTGTGTCAAAATTATTTGAGGCTAAAGTACAGGGAACCCTTTCATGAATCTTTATACATTTTAGTAAAGAAAATATGACCTATTACTTTTTGAAGTGGTTTGTATTCTTTCCTTTCAATATTTAAATGGTTCAATGTGCATGGAGTTAATAAACTCTGAACTTCATAAAAGGTTATTGAGGATTAAATATCTAACTTGCATTTCAGCTAAGAAGTGATAAAGCCAGTTTATCAGATAAGTCAGCCTATTCCATATTACATTCATTATCTTACCAGAACCCTTAATGTGTGTTTGATACAAATCCACATAAGTCTAGGTAGTCTGCGGATTATTGTATACCACGTTTAACCTTAGCCAGCGTAAGTAATGAATTTGGCATGCATTTTCACTTTGCCAGCATTACAGACTGGATCTATCTAGACTGCATTCAGAGCAGACGAATAGTAACTTCCTTAACTGATTCAAATTCAATTCAGATTCAGATTTATTTAAGTAATTGCAAAAAGTAAACACACTTCATTAAAATAAAAGTTACAAAATAAAGTGAACAGATGAAATATAAAACATACCATTCCCCACTCAGAAATCATAGAAAAACTCACTAAGCTAGGCATCAACCTCTATATCACTAGGTGGGTTGCAAACTGGTTCACAGGTAGAACCCACAGTGTGAAAGTAGCTGACTCCAAGTCAGAATGCCGACCAGTCATGAGTGGAGTCCCTCAGGGTTCAGTCCTGGGTCCTCTCCTGTTTGGTATCTACTTCTCTGAAGTCCAGGCCAACATGAAGGGACTTCTGACTGACAAAGTTCACAGACGATTGCAAGTTGGGAGCTATTATTAACTTCCCAAGTGATGTTGACATCCTACAGAAAGGCCTCACTGAGACCAATGACTGCTGTCAGAACCATGGCCTTAAGCTCAATGCCAAAAAATGTGTCATCATCCCCTTTGGGAAAAACCCAGTTCCCATAAATTACCACATCGATGTTACTCCACTGAACATAGAAGGCGTTATAAGAGATCTGGGAACACAGGTTGACAGCAAGTCTTTTGACCACCACATTGCCACTGTGGTCAGAACGTCCTTCTATGTGGCACATCTCATTACTAAGGGTTTTACATCCAGGAAGAAAGAGGTCATTGTCTCCCTCTACTCTTCCTTCATTAGGCCAGTTATTGAGTACAATGGCCTATTTGGCATGTACCTCACTAAACACCGGCAACAACTGGAAAGGCTGCAAAAGTACCTCACAAAGAGGATCCTAGGCCTTAAACATTTGCCCTATATGGACAGACTCAAAAAACTATTCTCTGTCTCATGTCGCCTGCTTAGAGGCGATCTCTGTTTGACTTACAAAGCCATGTCTGACCCAGCTCTGTTAGAAATGCTGCATCTAAAGAAATCCCAGTCCCTCCACGCCACATGCTCCAGAGACCTCAACCTCATTGCCACAATCAACAGAACATGCTGGAGGGACAGGTTCATAACCTAGAGACTGCCCATGCTATGGAATAGACTTCCTATACATGTCAAGCAGAGCACCTCACTGGCCCTCTTCAAGAGAAATCTTGATGAGTGGATGGGAAACAGAAAATTCACCCCAGGGATCACTCCAGTGGCTTTACTCGACAGAGACACTGGGAACTAAGGTCAGGTGGCACGATGCCAGGGTAATCCTATGGGCTAGGCTTGTAAAGCCTCCAGGGCTATTAGCCTAGTACATACTTATAAACCTATGAACCTATAAGACAATAATATAAAATGGCAAAAAGGTATAGCAACTGCAGAGGCAGGATTTTAAGAGATGTATAGAAGTAATTACTTATTACCGTCAGAATAAGCAAGAGAAAAAAAATGCTGACGTTTTAGAGACCTTCTCAAGCTTTCTGGAGCAGGGTGCTGTTGAAGCTACTGTAACAGTACCTAACCCAGCTATGGTGCTTGATAGATAAAGGATTTAACACCAGATATTTCAAAATACACCCTCAGAAGTGTTAGCAGCCATAATGTGGCCAAGGGGAGGGCATGGGCAGGCTGATGGGGAACAATAAACATTTTAAGGTATTAGTAGGAAAGCACATTGTAATCTGGGTTTTAGTACCTGTAGTCCTGCTGCCCTTTTGGAATATACAGTGAGTCAGGGATTTAGCTTATGTGGACATTTGATTTAGGATGGGATTTTTCCTCCTGTTTTATATATGTGATAGTTGAGATTAACCTGCTGATCTAGATGCTCAAATACTTTTGGTGTGTTACCAGAGGATTGGGATCATCATCAGGATTGGTGACAGTAACATCTGTGTTGGAAATAAGGCACTGGAGAACACAAAAATTATCACTGATAGCCTTGTGGACTTCATTATATGATTGTATTGATATACCAGTTACACGGATTATTAAAATGTCTTTGAAATTAGACTGGAGACCTTTTGCAGTTTCATGAGATCCAGAAATGAGGACAGCTTTAGCATAACATAGACAATTAAGACCAGACAGTGGTCTGTGTAAAGTGTCTATGATTACAGAAAACAGTAATGAGCATTCTAGAGACCCTGCTGTATTCCATATGAGAGGTTATTGATAGCTGAAGTATGGTTTCCTGATTTAACTCAGAAGGTCCTGTTATGTAGATAAGTACAGAAACATGTGACTACTTCAGAAGAGGTTATGGAGATTGTGAATACATTCCATAGTTGATTATAGTCTTCTCTTTCAAAAGCATGCCCTAGATTTGTAAATCCAGCACTAAACAATGCGCCCTGATCTACATTGCTGTATACTTTATTGGAGAAAGTATATTAACCTGTAATTATTTATGTATTTATTTATTTATTTTACATTTGTTGACCGAGATAGTCCAACTGGATATATGTCCATTTTCAGTGGAGGCCCGGGGAGAAAAGCTCCAAGGAGACAAGTTAACAGACAAGCAGATAATTCAGGATACTTATTTTAAACTAGGCCCATTGGGCTTACAGTAAGGAATTAAGCATCAGAGAGGTACAGTTGATAACAAGTCTAAATAACAATATACAGAACAGATTAACACAGATAAGCCATCTTTTTTCAGTTGTGGTAAACAAGTTTTATGAGGATAAAACATGCAAGTTACAATGGTATAGATGAGATAAAAGTATTAGTCTGGTGAGGAACAGGGACATACATTATACCTCACTTGGGACAGAAACCATGCTACAGCTGTACAAGAGTATTGTATGAGTTAATATTCTGTATCAGATGTTGGTAAAGTACCTTCTCAAAACATAGTTGTCAAATACTATAAATGGTTCTAATAACTAAATTTGTAGATGATTGCAAATTAGGAGCTGTCATTGAATCCCCCACAAGCACAAATGTTCTCCAGGAATGGCGGACATAGACAAACAACTGGCGTCAGCCATGAACTGAAACTAAATGCCAGGAAGTCATCCATCCCTAATAACTATCATATTGACAACACACCCCAAAGAGTTGATCTAGTAGTCAGGGACTTAGGGACACACATAGACAGTGATCTAGCCTTTGACCATCATGTGTCTATAATGGTGAGGAAATCATTCTATGTTGTGCAACTTATAAACAAAGGTATGGTATCTAGGTCCAAGGAAGTCATTGTTCCACTGTGACAGACATTCATCAGACCTATCACTGAGTACAGTGCCCCTTTTGGTATGTACCTAACCAGGCATATCCAACAACTGGAATATCCACAGAGGTTCCTCACTAAAAGAATACAGGGCATAAGTAATATATCCTATACAGACTGCCTCAAGGCCCTCTCCCTATATTTTGTCTCCTACAGGCTGTTGAGGGGAGAGCTATGCCTGGCATACAAGGCATTGTCAGACCCCATCCTGATGGACCGCCTGCATATCTGAAAAGCAAGCAGCACCAGAATTGCCTTTTCAAAAGATTTAAACCTTGCCTGTGATATAAATAGGACCTGTGAGATGTATGTATCCCAGAGACTACCCCATTCTCTGGAACAGGCTCTCTATCTATGTGAAGCAGAGTTCCTCCCTAACCCAATTCAAGTGTAACTTGGAAAATTGGATGGGGCACAGGAAATTCTTCCCTGGTTGGGCACCTATGTCTCCAATGGACAAAGGCAGCCTGTAACTGTTTCATCTCCCAAGCCCATGCTTACACTTATCAAGGGTAGCAGAACTTGTCAGAGATATGAGATGCATGGCTAGGCTTAAAAAGGCCCTTGTGTACATTAACATAGTAAACACTTATGAACCTATATGGAAGGTGGTGGAAGTTTAGCTTGATGTTTAATAAGGGCATGTTTGAAATGACTGTAGAATACATTCTATGTTAGAGATTTAGGGTCAGATTCACAAAAAACACAGTGTTACAATACTGGGATTTGTGCATCACAGCATGGTATACAAATCCCTTTCTGACTGATAATATCATGAACATAAAGGAGCAGGATCTCACAAGACCATTGCATAATCCTGTTCCATTGCATACCAACCACCTACATTCTATGGTAAAGAGTTACCCCCGGTCAAGTCCCATTCACCATGGCAGCATTGGTGGTGTGCCTCCGGATCCCAGAAGGATAGTCTATAGAACAGCAAAGGTGGATTGCACTATGGTTCTGCACATCAATCCCCTTCCCTGTCACCCTATCACAGTATGTTTGCCACCCCTCAGTACTAAGCAACATACCAGTGCCAGAAAAAAAAACACCTGTGTTGCATGGAAGGAAATTCTTTACCAGCAATCAAGAGTGCAGGCAAATCCACTGCCACAAGTTACTCTATGACTCCTGACTCCACAATGTAATGCGATTGAGCTTCTGCCAGTGAAAGCTTGCACAACACCAAATCCCCCTCATTATGATAACATAATAATGATACCAGTGAATCACAGTCATTTAATCTCATAGTGCACAATGCTATGGCATAGGGCTATTAACTAACATGCAGCATGCCTTATTAAATATCTACCGTAGCTGCCTGGTACGGTATGCTATACAGCATTAGCTGCTTTAACTCAATAGCCTACACATTTGCTACCTGTCATTCCTGAACACAGAGTGTCTGATGCCCTAATTTTATACCAGATGTTTGTGTGCACCATTCTAGATACCGTGTCACACACCACTGCAGTTCATGTGTATGAATCATGTTAGACCTTGGTAATGTACTGCATATTGTACACAAAATGCTTTCAGGCATCTGTGCCCTTTCTACATGAAAACCAAGGTCTTATTATAGACAAGTCAGAAATTTAGCTAAGATGGGGCATGCTATTTTTATCAAAATAGTGTGCGATTTATGTATTTTAGGGTTATAAGAAAATTTAACGTTGTCAAGCAGTGCTTAAACATTTTGTAATGTGATACTTTAAGATGGAAAAGGTTAAATTAAATAATTACTTCACAGTAGTATTATGATTTGTTTTTTTTTTCTACTTTGAAATAGGCAGTTGGTCTAGCTGGTATATAAATTAAGACTTCAAATTTATTCACAATTTTCTTATTGAGACCAGAATTATATTTGTCATTTTGTGAAATGTTTCTCACAAGATGCTTTACTGTTTTCTAAAATTGTTTTGATTGACCTGGATGTAGTTGTTGCTGAAAGGGGACTTAAGGTGGATTGTCCAGCACCATTGGCAATTCTACTATATTTTCTACCATTGTATATTAGCCTGGATGGATTTCCAAGTTGGCCATGTGGTATTATCTTCGCTAAGGAGGGTTTTAATTGAAGTATTTAACCAAGGGAATGTCCTTAATTTGACTATTTAATCAAGGGCACAGGTTGTCTTTAGACTTTTCTTATGCTGATTGAAAAAAAGCCCATCCTGTAATGGAATTAGCAAATTATAAAAGAATATAACTACTGGAAGATTTTTTTAATTATTTTTAAGACTAATGATATTCTAATTTATGGGTTTTAGTTCTGTTAGCAATACATTTCCATAGATTTGGGGACTGACCTAGATGGAATTATTATTAATGGAAGTTTAGTAGTCTTAAATGAATGTGTTGGTAGTTGATGACAATTCTCAATAACAGCACTTCACAATATTTTTAAAGGCAGCATTATTCCGGAATATTTGTATCATTGCATGTAGTGGGATTAAACCTAGTTGGAGAAGTACTAAGTGAGAGATAATAGTCAAGACTTGAAGAAGTCAAAGTATGAACAGCCCCAGAACTGCTCTCAGAAGAAATGAAGTGCTTAATGTTAGTGATATTCCTCAGATGATAGCGAGAGGACTTAAACATAGCTGAAAGTTGATTACAGAATGCAGCCTGGCATCAAGCTTCATGCAAAGCTTATGTTGTTTAGAAACAAACTCAATTGTCATCCCTATAGATGATACAAAGGCAAAGGAAGGATGAGCTGTGCAATCCTTAACAGTGGTATGAACATCTCGGGGCTCAGTCTTGGATGTCTTGAGGTTCCATTGATTACTTTTCATCCAGTGGTGAACAACATTTGTATCACCTGTCAGTTAATGGCACTTGTCATGTGTTCCTGAAGGATAGGCAGGCAATGTGTATCATCTGCATAGCAGTGATAATGCTGATTTCTCCTAATAAATTCTTGCAGGGGCAATATACGCATAACAAATAACAGACTCAAGATGGAAGCTTGCAATATGGAGAGTAAGAAGACAATGAGTTAACACCCAAAACAAGCCTCTGAGCATTCCAAGAAAGGTAGGAGGCAAACCAATCAGGGGAGGTAGCAGAGAGACCATAATAAAACTGGAGCTCTCTCATCTAAATAGTATGAGCTAGTATGTAAAATATCTCAGAGAGAACAAAAGACTAAAACAGAAAAATAACTGATATATGGCCATAAGAAGATCATTCACTACCCCAATAAGGGCAATTTAACTGCTATTATGAGCCCAATAAACTGTCTGAAAAGGATCAAAAAGATTGCAAACCTTTAAATATGATACATAATGAACACAATTGCTCTCAATATCTTTGCAAATAAATGGCAAGTTTGGGACAGAAAGACATTTATCAAAAACAGTAGGATTCAAACAACTTTCTTTAAAATTTAGGGTTAGCAGAGTTTCTTTAAGAACAGATGGAAAGTCTCTAGATTTCAGGGAGAATAACAGAATCTTAGGAACAATTGGACTCAGTACCTACAGACAAATGGAAAGACAACATCCCAGCCTGAAGGGTATAAACCCAATAAGCATGATTCAAGTTCAGTAAGTGAAAACAGGGACATGGACTCCAAGTAATCATCTTTTCAAGTCTCCAAGTAATCTCAGGTTAAGACCATACATAGCAAAGTCCATGAATATGCTAGGGAGCATTTCTCACTGAATGGAAGCAAATGTGCCAGTGAAGAACTGAATGGCTAATTCCCAATGAACTGAAGATAAAGCTTTCCATCTGGAAAATCTAGCTCGGCTACAACAGCCTGTCAGCTGTTGCTGTTTGCAACAGCTGATAGGCTGTTCTAGCTGGGCTACAACAGCCTGTCAGCTGTTGCATACAGCATTGCCTGACTGGTTAGCTAGTGTTGAGATCTCCTTAGACAGGTACACTAATTTTTTTCAGGATATCGGTAAATGATAATAAGCATAATATTCATACAATTCAAATCTGTCTTTCAAAGGCCAGAGTAAATCCATCAGTGTTCCTGCCTTCAGCCAGCCCTCTTAAGGGAATGCAGCTTATGATTACACCATGGCTTGTGTTCCCCTCCCAGCACCATGTACACGTAAATTTGAGAAGGTCTAGAGAATCACCACTGGACTCTGGAAGCAGCCAGTGGAGCAGAGCAGAAAAAGCAGCAAGTGTAATTTTACTCAGATATTTGAATTCCATACACTCTGCATTTGGGGGTGGGGAGTGTTAATGGAACAGTTCCAGAAGAAAATGCACCAGGTGGTGACCAGGTCATAAAACTGGTTCATCCACACTTAAGACTGATTGAAACACTTGCTTAAACTATCAAGTGAAGAGTACTTCAAACTCCTTCATAATGCCGTGGAATTACTTAGTATGAGACACTAATTTGCCATCAGTCTGATTGCTGGAGTTACCAAAACGGATATATTTGTATGACTGAATGCTGAGTTGATGAGAAACGTGGAACTACTTGTAGGAGTGTCTTAAGGCAACTAAGTACATGGCAGATAAAGAGACACCTACAGTTTGTTATTGCATGCATAGCATACTCAGTGATAATGGGGCACAGCTGCCACCAGATGAGTACTTGAGTTATTGTCCAGTCAGGTTTCCATTTTAAATGCAAAGTCAAGCAACATATAACAAGTCAAGAGATGGTTAATGGCTTGTTGGAGATGGATTACATATTGGTGTTTATACCATGTATGGCATCAGTGGAAAGTAATTCCCTTGAATCTCTACAATGTTCGGCAGGAATCTTGACTATAGCACAGAGAAAAGGTGAATGAAGTTCATTGTGGTGTTTCACCCATGTGTCATACATTGCAACCAACACAGATGTGCAGGCACCCAGCTCAGGAGCAGCCACTAAGGCCTTCTTTTGGCACCCATCCCTGTGTCCCCATGGGATGAATTATCTCTGATAGATATGAAAATCTCAGAGGAAAGGTCAAGGAGAACAAAAGCAATAAAGTGCCTTTTAGTTCTTTGTAAATATGTAGACCAGAATAATAATCATCCAGCTTACACTGTGTTTATGCTTTCTTTCTCATAATCATAATATAAACAATTTAATGGTGTGCTACAGTATATATAACATCCTAAAGAGCTTTTCAACAAAACTGAAGGTCATATCAATGTCTGAATGAAAGGGAACTGAGCTCCAGCAATTAATGGCTGCCTTCTATAAGTGACAATGTGAATAAAAAAAGTCGATTTCTGAGCAAAAAAGATCCTGGAATTTACCCTTAAATTGATTTTTCTGTATATAAAAAGGTACCAGACCTCTTGGCAAAATTAGGGGAACCCTTCTGAATAATAAAATAGATAGGGAAGGGACAAAGCTATATGCATGACAAACTGGTTAAGCTAATCTAAAGTGGCTATGGCATTCCCTCTAACTGCATTCCTTAGTTAGCATGATTCTAGGAAGTCAGTTCTCAGGCCAGACTTAGGTATGGCAAAACAGTCTTCGTTGCCATAATGGGCAGATATGTGAAAGTATCTTCCCAGTGCTAGCAAGATCAGGGACATAATAAAGATGGAGTGGCACACCACTGAAGCTAGAAGAGTATGCATGATGAATATTTCAGGGAGGGAGGTTATGAAAATGACTAGGGGTAACTTCCCAGCAGAAAATGCAACACTTTACAGATGAAGATGGCAGGGGGCATTTGCTTGGGAGGTTGAAATGCAGCTTCATTACTGTAATAGGTAAATGAAGGAAAAGGTGAGCAACTGGTGCTGTGGAAGGGAGAAAGAAAAGTTTAATTGACAGCCCAGCTTATGTAAGGTATGAATGGTTGCAAAATAACAGCTGGACTAAAGGGTGGTGAGCTGAGGTAAGAGAAGAAGGATGGAGACCTAAGCTTTATCCACATTAAAGATAAATTGCCAGAGTTCCTGAAGTCAAAGACTCTAGAGGGAAAGGGAAGAAGATGACTTTAGGATGTTTTGGGGGTATCAATACTCAGTTTGTACTAGATTTGTATAGGTTTATTGGTAAGTACTGGTCAATCAGTCTACAGACCATTAGAAGCCAAGCCAATAACCCATATTCAAAAGTTCCATCCAGACTTAAGTAGGGCAGTACAAGATACAACTAGGGAGAATGTGAGGCTGCCCATCCAATTACCTAGTTTACCTTGACATTGAAAAGGGTGCTACTCTGATTGACATGTGTTTGAAGGCTGTTCGGTTGTTCCAGAGATGAAGGATACACTGGGATGTGAATCTATCATGCCAGCATGTCTTATTTATTTGTAGATGAAGACTGTCCTCCTTTAGTCTAGTATTTGATGAAGAATTTCTTTGGTAAAGGAAAAGAAAGTCAAATAAGTTTGAATCTTTTATAGCTCAAACAGTAAGACCCAGATCCCCATGCAGTAGTCTATAAGAAAATGACCATAGAGAGAGGGTTACCAATCTGTTCTCATAACAATTTTTTTAAGTCACTAATCCTTTTTGGAACATTGGATATCTCTCACGTTGTGTTATCTGTTCATACAAATAAATGCAAAAAGATGTATTATGTTCATTAATGGGTCTGGTAAGGGAAGAATATGGGGATTTGAATGACTTCTTTGGCTCCTGAAGATATTCCCTTGGTAATTAAATAGGTCAGACAGAAGGATTTCTTGATGATGGTGAAAACATAATGATCAAATAAGAGAGAGAGAGATGTCAACATAAGTACCCAGATCTCTTATGACTGTCTCATTCTGAAAAGGAGTACCATTTATAACATATGGGGTGACAACACCTTTTTTTACTGAACCCTTTTATGCTGCACTTTTTTTTAAATTTAACTTGAAACCATTTTCAGTACACCAGGTATGTCTACATCCCACCAATTGTTATTTATATATGCCTCGCTATTATGTGTCCACAGATAAAACTGGAATTATATAATTTTTTTCACTTACAAATGCATCTATACTTTGACTGACTCTAGAAAATGAGAAGTCTGTCACAAGATCTACATGTGTGGCTGCACACGCGCACAGACACACACACACACACACACACACACACACACACACACACACACACACACACACACACACACACACACACACACACACACACACACACACACACACACACACACACACACACACACACACACACACACACTGCATGCTTTACTACAGGCAAATGGGAGGAATGCCAGTTCATTTAAGGCATGTCTTTGGGGTGTTACAGGAAACCAGACCACCTATATAAAACTTACACAGAGACAGTGAGGGCATACATCATTCTCAACCAGAGAATCAGATATTGTGAGACTACTTAATGGGAACTGTGCAAACGATTAGTTGCTATCACACACATTCTGGCCACTGATGTGTATAATGCTGATGTTTGACAGAGATTGAAAATAAAATAATTTATGGCCAATTTCTAACTTTCAGATATATTGGAAGGCTTACATACACACACACACACACACACACACACACACACACACACACACACACACACACACACACACACACACACACACACACACACAGTCATTTGCATTCAAAAACAGTTCCATACCCATCAATTACAGCCACTTTATTGATTGTGCACACCTGAGATATTTGATTGTATTTAAAAATGACCATAGTAATATATGTTAGCTTGTTCCATATAAATGCATACTAGTTCTTTAAAGCCATGTTGATGATTGTTTATCGAAATCATGCCACATGCTGTCTCATTCATCCACAAAAAGTCCTGTACTCAGGAATTATAGCTATTGTGTTGAGTGTATATACCACAGTAATCTTTTTGTGATAAAATAATAGCAACAGTAATTTATTTCAACCTTTTTTCACACAAGCAAAAATCACAACAAAGTAATCTGACTTGCTTCACATAAATACAAGTTAGTCCTACAAAGTCTGAAAAATTACTGCAGAGTTAATTTCTTTCATTCTGTACCAAGAAATTATAGTTACTTTGTAGAAGATTTGTATCTCAGATGTCTGGCCATAGTAAAGTATTTCAAATTTGTTTCACATAAATAGTAGCCACAGTAAAGTTTAATAAACTTGCTTCACACAAATACATGCTGCAAAGATGAAACAATGACTGTTTAACTCGAGCAAATGGGGGCAGGGTCAGCCAGACTTATTTTTGTCCACAACAGCCCATCTACACAGTAGTTATAGCCACTTCATTGACTATCAACACCTCAAATATCAAACTGAAATGAAACAAATATAAAAAACATATTTGGCCACAGTAATTTATTCAACCCCCACACTCATCTATGTGTGCAGAAAAGCAAACAGACCCTCACACATAGATATGCCCACCAAATACAGCCAACTTATTAACTGTGTATACCTCCATCTCACAGTAATGTATTTTAGCTTGATATTAATAGAAGAATACAGTCAATCCCATACAACCCCCTTTGGATAGATACACAGATATATCCACCAATCACAGCCACTTTATTGACTTTGTATATCTCAGATGTCTGATTGTAATCAAATGAATGAGTCAATACATAAACAATGACCAGAGTAAAGTATTCAAATTTGTTTCACATAAATAGTAGCCACAGTAAGGTTTAATAAACTTGCTTCACACAAATACATGCTGCAAAGATGGAACAATGACTGTTTAACTCGAGCAAATGGGAGCAGGGTCAGCCAGACTTATTTTTGTCCACAACAGCCCATCTACACAGTAGTTATAGCCACTTCATTGACTATCAACACCTCAAATATCAAACTGAAATGAAACAAATATAAAAAACATATTTGGCCACAGTAATTTATTCAACCCCCACACTCATCTATGTGTGCAGAAAAGCAAACAGACCCTCACACATAGATATGCCCACCAAATACAGCCAACTTATTAACTGTGTATACCTCCATCTCACAGTAATGTATTTTAGCTTGATATTAATAGAAGAATACAGTCAATCCCATACAACCCCCTTTGGATAGATACACAGATATACCCACCAATCACAGCCACTTTATTGACTTTGTATATCTCAGATGTCTGATTGTAATCAAATGAATGAGTCAATACATAAACAATGACCAGAGTAAAGTATTCAAATTTGTTTCACATAAATAGTAGCCGCAGTAAGGTTTAATAAACTTGCTTCGCACAAATACATGCTGCAAAGATGGAACAATGTCTGTTTAACTCAAGCAAATGGGAGCAGGGTCAGCCGGACTTATTTTTGTCCACAACAGCCCATCTACACAGTAGTTATAGCCACTTCATTGACTATCAACACCTCAAATATCAAATTGAAATGAAACAAATATAAAAAACATATTTGGCCACAGTAATTTATTCAACCCCCACACTCATCTATGTGTGCAGAAAAGCAAACAGACCCTCACACATACAATCCTTTCAAATCCCTCTGAACAAACAGAAAGACCCATACACACACACACACACACACACACACACACACACACACACACACACATACACGTGCCTACCAGTTACAACAACCTGTATGACTATGTACACCTTAGACATCTGAATGTGATCAAATAACATCCCATGCAACCCCTACACACACTAATGTATTACAACTCATTACTTTCAGCTGCATGCAGGCAGCCCTTTACAACCTCCCTAAAAAACAGATAGACACACACACACACACACACACACACACACACACACACACACACACACACACACACACACACACATGCATTCACACAGACACGCACCATGCACACAGAGTTGTGTCTACCAGTTACAGCAAGTTGCATGACTGTATACATCTCAGATGTCTGATTATGATCATATGACAACCACTGCAACACACCCCCCACACACACACACACACACACACACACACACACATGCACACATTATAATACATATTAAATGTCTGTAAGCAAATGAATTAATGAACAAATGCAATATACATAATAGCTATGGTAATATATTTGTGTTTTTGCTGTCAGATGTTCTACAGTGCATCCCATTAACCCATATATATATATATATATATATATATATATATATATATATATATATATATATATATATAGTGAAAGAGAGAGATAGAGAGAGGGAGAGTTTAAAGCACAGATCCTTGTGTTGAAGCAAAATAGTTTTAATAGTTTTACAGTCTTAGCGGGGTAAGATGTCTCTCTCCCATAAGAAAAAAATAACAGACCACAGGGAAAACCGATACTAGTGAGCAACATAGCTGCTGACTTCAGAGTTCTAAAATATCAGGAAAAAACAACCATGCAGTGTAGACAAGCTCATATGAGACTTCAGAGTAATCAAGCAGTTATAACTTCTTTAGTATTCAAAACTTATTTATTGAAAAACAAGAGCACTTTTATCCTTAAATGACCTTCATTGGATCTAAAACCAATTTACATGACATGCAATATTTATCTGCTTTAACACAGAGATTATTGTTAATTAACTTGAGATGGGGGTCACAGATGTATGTCATAGGCTGTTCATCCAAGCTACAATAGGATAAGTCTCAACTTTCCTACCTGTTCTGCATATCTACTACTATTGGTAAGATAATGGGTTATAGCTTATGTGTTGTAGTCCTTTCCTATGTGGCTAGTGCCTAATTGATGCACTTTATATAATACTTGTCCCTGGCTATGTACAACTATTAGTACATCATTGTATCTGTGATGTGATAAGTAGATGTAATTTGTCATGTTTAAATGGGGCAACAACAACCAGTCAAATTTAAACCCTAAATTATTATACTGTGGTAATTATAAGTGCAGCTAGTCAGGATAATCTGGCTGAACCTATGACTGGGAGCACCTACCTTGTATACCGCCCTTTCTGTGACAGGATGAACTCAACTTTCTAGTGATATTTCAATGATGTGTGTTCAGAGAGAAAAGAAAGAGCACTGTATGTGTTAGATCTAAGACAAACTGCAGTATTCTATGACAGTGAACCAAGCAGGGTAAAATAAGGAAAAAGATAACTGACTTCTCTTTCAGATTTTTTCCATCTAAATGCTGTCAAAAGAGATATGCTATAACAGGTTGTCAGTAACGTGTCATAAGTCCTATTTGCCACAGTAGTAATCCCGTTAAAACAAGCAAGTGTAGTTCCCACCAAGGAATTCAGTAAGCCTCCAGTAAGTGTGACTTATGCTAGTGCCTATTGCAAAAAAACTTTGCAGAGATGTCTAGGAAGAGTGGAAAAATATGCAACTGTGCAGACTGTCTAGTCCTTGGTAGTATACTGAATTTACTTAATTATTACCTATAAGCAAGACATTAATTCATCTATAATTGAAACACATAGAAAATAATTCACAGACACTTAAGACAGTACTAAGAAACATTAGTTATAATATAAAAAGACAGGTCCACTTCCAGTAGACTTACATACTAAAAACGTGCAGATGTTACAGGTTGTAAAATAAGACAAGCTGAGTCTAAGATGAGGGGGGATATCATAAATGTGTGAATCTTGTCATGAAGTAAAAGGGACATTTTGGCCTTGAGAAACATCATTGGTTTACTGTTGTTATTGAAATTGATGTAAGTAAGGAAAAATAACAAAATAATAACCTCAGGAGTCTAATGCACGTTTGTCTAACTACCAATAAGTAGGCGAGGCTTCATCAGATCAACATACAGTACAATAGCATTAAATGCATTCATATGGTTAATGCCACTAAATAGTAAATATCTGTATATGACAGAGCAGAAAAATAACAGATTTAGCTGCATTAAACAATGAGCACATGTAAACCAGTATGAAAATCTTGTATAACTTAATGCAGACAGGTTTTTAACACTTATGCGGACTAGTAATACTATTCCTGATAAATGCATTGGAATTTGAAATCAGAAAACTGTTTTAGAAGGCAGTGTTACACACAAATATCAAATTGATTCTAAGCCCATGATGCTAACTTACCTATTTTTTCCAATGTAGTTCTGCAGTAGCAGTCAATCAATGTGAATACAATGCTAATTATATATATATATATATATATATATATATATATATATATTTAGGCACAGACCCACAGACACCCCCCCCCACACACGCATATATACACACAGAGTATTATATAGAAAATATATATTTTTACATTGTTCTGCAGGCTGGTTTGCAACAGCACCATCCATCAGAAGAATGTGAGGGAGAAGTAATGTGTAATAATAATAACAAATCTTATTTAATTAAAAAAATCTCTATTTACATGTGCTCGCACCTTCAGGAGTCCGTTCACTTCTTTCACCTTCATTCAGGCTACCGTAAGCATCAATCACATGAGGTAGACTGGACCAATAGGAAATGACTCCTTACTATTTCATAGAGTGGTCCAACCAGCCTCTTTGAACCACCATTTCTGCTCATATCAGAAATGCTGGAAGACCTATACTAAGGTGTAACTGCCTTATTCTCCATTTGGAGTAGGTCTAATGCTGCAGTTAAATAAGCTGATTTCTTTTCTTTATTAAAAGAAATCAGAACTCTGTGCATGAGCTGTAGCATTTCAGACTTCCAAGTCACCAAAACAAGAATGCCAACCATTTTTTTTAAATAAAACAAGCAAAATATGATTTCCTGACAGTCTTGGGATCTACACCCTAGCAGACAGTACCACATGCTTCCCCTGCAGAGTTCAGGATTTGTACCTGTAAGCTGACTGCTCAAATTTTATGTGGACAGGATCAAACATTTGAAGAAAGACTCAAAGCTGCCTGTGTCATTTCCTAATAAGAAACTGAGTTATAAAGTTTCTAAAATTATGTTATCCATCTGGTTGACTGACAGTATTAAATTTTGATTTGAGGAACACACAAAGAATGTTTGTCCTCTGGAGTTAGAATTCACTAAGTCAATTATTACCTTTATCTATCTACCTATCTACCTTTCAGGCACTTTTCAGAAATGCATACCTAGATGATATATTTAGACGGGTCTACTTCTAATGACCGACAGTGAAATCACCGACACGAACGCAGTTGACCGACATGCGTTAGGGGGTGTGTAAGTGAGTTAGGGTTAGGGTGCAGGTAGGGAGAGTGGGACCTTAGGGTGTGTTGGTGATTTCACTGTCGATTAGAAGTAGACCCATTTAGACAGTACTACTGGAAAAACACCAGCATTATGTGAAAATAAATACTGATGGTAACAATACTTTAAGTTAACTTTGGATGTACTGATATGATGTTTTCAACTCTAGCACCTGGAAACTATGAGACTTTTAGACAATACTGACTGACTGCATGTACCAAAGTTATATGCATTGTTCTCAGCACCTAAACATTTGAATTAATTCCACATGAAAAAAATATATTGCTATTACAAAATCATGGACACTACTAAACTAAGATGTATTCCAGTGTTAGGCATGGCATATCCCTTGTTCTAACAATAGCTTACAAGTATAGAATATTATTCTTCCTGACGTAGCAGGGAAGAGAACCTGCTGTCCATACTGCACTAAGAGTTTATGGCTTGATTAATCCTGAGCAATGCCTTAAAATGGAGATCCAAGTACAACTGACAGCATTTAAATGCAAGCTGACAGTTTCCTTTTTTTTCCCTTTTTTTGAAAAAGTCCGAACTAACGCATTTCTGCTCTCTGCATGAGTCTAATACTTATACTGTGAAAGTGACTGTTAAGTTTGTATTTAGGGGAGAATTAAGGCAGGTGATATTTGCCAGCACAGTTCTGGCTAACTGTCTCACACAGACACAGACATGTGCACTCACTCATGCACACACACACACACACACACACACACACACACACACACACACACACACACACACACACACACACACACACACACACAATGTGTTGAAAACCCAGCCCAGGAATTTGTTAGTGAATATGAAATGAAAGGTAAGAACACTACATCATGAGCCAGAACCCCTTCTGGATCCTGACTTTGTTTCAAGGATTCAGTTCATGTTATGCACCAAAGCCCTTTCTCATACATTTCAACTCATGTCTGGTCCACATGCCGGCAGCTCAGTAATGCACCCCAGAAAACACAGCAGTGAGCTCCATGAAACACTGCCACAGCTCAGTGTACGTCTAAATAGTGCAGTCTGCTGAAGTCTAACAGGTTTTGTATAAAGTTCAAAGCTTTATTTTGCTGCTTTGACAGTTTTTCTCTCTCAAGCAGTTAGCAACATATCAGTGATTGGGCAATATGAGAACTGTCAAGCCCAAACCAATGTTCTCTTCATCTTCATTTGTGCTGAATAGGGTCACTGATTATTTCCAGACAGAAATCAAGATTTATATACTTTAATACTGTGGCTGTCACTTAAAGCCATTTGTGAAATTTGTAGCAGAAGCTGCTTTTGTAAATTACCTCAAATCTTGTAAAGAAGTAATTAAGATGCATGAAATGCATTTATGTTTATGTATAGCAGGAGAGCTGTTTTACAAGATTATAATTAATTTAGAACATAACAGATTCTGAGCCTACAAATAATTCTTATGCAGCTTTTTATTAAAACAGACTGTAAGCATATTATTTCTGATTATTAAAAATGTGGCAATGCATTACTGAAGCTGCTTGTTTTAATGGTAATTTTATTTAACTGGTATTAACCCCCAAGGATCAACTGCACAAACATCCTTCTGTATGCAGCAACTGTGACTATTGCTTAAAGTGAACAGTGGCATTGCATGGTAGCCCAGTCTTGAACTAGTCTGGGTCTAGTCCCAACAAAGAGCAACTTCATTGTTTGAGGTTCAGTTGATGTTGACCTTTTGATCTACTGTTACTGCAATTTTACTTTATTTTTTATTTTATTTGCATTGTTTACTTGGAAAGTCCATCTGAGCAAAGAATGCCCCTTTCAAAGGAGATCCATGGAGAAAAGCTTCATCAGAGTACAATACAATGTAAGACACATATACAGAAAAAAAAGTCCACCCAGTTTTCATTGTCTAGGGTTCAGGTGATGTCACTTTAATTGGCTGTTACTGCAATTTTATTTTATTTTTATTTTATTCGCATTGTTTGCTCAGAAAGTTCACCTGAGCAAAGAAGCCCCTCTCAAAGATGTTCCATTGAGTATTACTCCATCAGAGTATAATACAATATACAAAGAAAAACAAAATCCACAAGAATGCAAAAAAAATGACATAGTAAAGCAGCACATAATAGATCGTATTATGTATTTTTTGTTGACTAGATAAGTCCCACTGGGATAGCAGGCTCTTTTCAGGGGAGACCCAAGGTGGTATTGATATCACCAAGGGTCATATGGCCAGGGCATCAGGGAGCCTCCACTACTCTACAGTGTAAAAGAATGCATTTTGATGCAACACTTCCTGTCTTCCCGTCCATGCAAGTAGGCAGCTCGGAGAAGCAGGAAGCCAAGAGAATGAACATGGAAGAGGAAGAAGAAAGCATTGCAAATGTGTTGGGAGCTATTGGAGCTGTTGGTCTGACAGCAAAGAGGTTGAAGTAAGTGAAAGATGAATGGGATGTAAAGCAGACATGTCAGAGTGAGGAGAATGGTGATGACAGGAGCGAAAAGGCAGGTGAGCCTTTTCAACAGCAGGAAGAAGTGATAGAGGAACGTAATCCAGATTCGCAGGAAGAAGTGATAGAGGAACGTAATCCAGATTCGCAGGAAGAAGTGATAGAGGAACGTAATCCAGATTCGCAGGAAGAAGTGATAGAGGAACATAATCCAGATTCTCAGGAAGACGTGATAGAGGAACGTAATCCAGATTTGCAGGAAAAAGTGATAGAGGAACGTAATCCAGATTTGCAGGAAGAAGTGATAGAGGAACGTAATCCAGATTCGCAGGAAGAAGTGATAGAGGAACGTAATCCAGATTCGCAGGAAGACGTGATAGAGGAACGTAATCCAGATTCGCAGGAAGAAGTGATAGAGGAACGTAATCCAGATTCACAGGAAGACGTGATAGAGGAACGTAATCCAGATTTGCAGGAAGAAGTGATAGAGGAACGTAATCCAGATTCGCAGGAAGACGTGATAGAGGAACGTAATCCAGATTCGCAGGAAGACGTGATAGAGGAACGTAATCCAGATTCGCAGGAAAAAGTGATAGAGGAACGTAATCCAGATTCGTAGGAAGAAGTGATAGAGGAACGTAATCCAGATTCGCAGGAAGAAGTGATATTGGAACATAATCCAGATTTGCAGGAAGAAGTGATAGAGGAATGTAATCCAGATTCGCAGGAAGAAGTGATAGAGGATCATAATCCAGATTCGCTGGAAGAAGTGATAGAGGAACGTAATCCAGATTCGCAGGAAGAAGTGGTAGAGGAACGTAATCCAGATTCGCAGGAAGAAGTGATAGAGGAACGTAATCCAGATTCGCAGGAAGAAGTGATAGAGGAACGTAATCCAGATTCGCAGGAAGAAGTGATAGAGGAACGTAATCCAGATTCGCAGGAAGAAGTGATAGAGGAACGTAATCCAGATTTGCAGGAAGAAGTGATAGAGGAATGTAATCCAGATTTGCAGGAAGAAGTGATAGAGGAACGTAATCCAGATTCGCAGGAAGAAGTGATAGAGGAACGTAATCCAGATTTGGAGGAATTTTTTCAACTAATTCTTTTTGCAATGGAACCAATAAAGCAAGAGTGTGTTGTTAAAATGCTTTAATCAGGGGAAGGGGGTTGCGGAAGGTGTATCTAAAGGAATTAATTGAAAAGGGTGAACCAGAAAGTGAAAAGGCAGTATGATGTGGTGAAATAATGGAAATAATACAAGAACAGGAAATACAATAAATAATTACAGAAAGAAGAAATCATATGTGCAAACTGTAAAAGAAGGAGAAAGAAAATGGAAGTGAGAAGAAATATTGTGTAAGAATAAGTAGCGAGACAGAAATAATGAACTTGATAGGTATGAAATACAGGATAATGTCATATTCCCACTGAGTATTTAGCCCAAAGAGGTAAAAGCATTTATTTGCATTAACAAAGATTCTTTTTGTGACTTTTTTTTGAAGAAGCACAGTATATGGAGAAATTTTTAGAGCAATATAGAAAAAAAGGAATGATAATTCTTGGAATTTATATGACATACAGGCTTTTAGAAACAAAACAACAGAATGTACATACAATTTCATACAGCAGTTGAAAAACACACTTTAAGAGAATATTTAAAGACTGTGTGTAGAGAAGTAAAGGACATTACGAAGATTTATGACAACAGAGGTTTATGGACTGGAGGATGGGTATGTGGAGTTATATTGCAAATGCAAACTGAAAAAAATAATACATGTGCCTAGCATAACTAATGTGGAGAGGAACAGGGTGTTGGTAAGATACTGGGGACAACCAAAGACATGTTTTGTGGTAAAAATGACCATTTAATTAATAATTGTGATAAAAGAAAAAGTTTTATTTGCGGAAAAACTGGTCATGAAGGGGAAAAATGTGAACAAAAATGCATTAAATATGAACAAATAGGACATTCATGGACTGATTGTGATGCAAAAGGAAAAGATACACATGAAAGGGAGGAAGATAAAGCAAATGATGACGTTAAAGAATATAACATAGAAGGGTTACAAAAGGAAAATGAGAAAGCTATAATGGTGGAAGTAAAGGAAAACACAAGGCAAGAAACAGAAAAAGAAGAAGAAATAAGTAATTCAAGTAAAGAGGAAGAAGTGAAATATGTACAAATTAAAAGCAAAAGGAACTATTGGGAAGAGAGTAAAGGACAGAAAACACAAATATAAAAATGTAGGCATACAAGAAGATAAGAAAGGAAAAGGATGAAGAACAACAAAATACTCTATGCAGAGTGAGAATCTTATCTATAAATGTGAATAGCATTAAGAATGTGAAAAGAAAATTAGGGGTATTAGAATGGTGTAGATTGTTGGATATGGATATCATAATACTAATAGACAAGAGATTTGACAGAAGAAGAGAAAACATAAGTAAATGAATTATGGGAAAAAAAGTTACAGGGAATATAGGAGAGGAAAAATTCTCAGGAATATCAATTCTAAATAAAAAAATTATCAAAATGTTAGATTTTACATTAGTAATACTAGGAAGAGTGTTAATAGTATATATAAAATGGAAGAATCAAGTATACAGAATTGTGACACTGTATGTGCACATTTTACAAAAGCAAAGGGAAATTATGTTTAGGAAGATTCTTGATTATGTTAGTGTTAATATGCAAATAATATTAACGGCAGATTTTAACTGTGATTTAAGACATAGGAGAAAAGAAGGAGCAGATATTAAAGCCATCAGAAATAATTAAAAGTGGAAAAATGGAACAATAAGCACTGGACATATAAAGTGAGGTATTTGAGAACAGAAATTGATTATTTTTTATTATCATAGAGTTTAAAAGTATTACATAAAGGAATAAAAATCATGTTTTTTCAGATCATGTAGCAATTTGGATATAAGTTCAAGATAAGGAAGGATATATAAAAATAGGTAGAGACATTACAAGAATAAATGGAGCAGAATTGAAAGATTATATAAGGAAAATAATTTTGTAATTATGGTTAAATCATACATATGAGAATGTTTTACAAAAATTGCACAAGCTGGTAGATAACTTTAAAAGAGAAATATAAAAAAGGGATTTTGGAATGGCAAATAAATAAAATGAAAACAAGATATTTGTAAATATAAAGACATCAGTGATCAATGTTTAGATATATAATAAGTAACAAAGAAGGATTTCTAGAAAAAAAAAAAATTAAACAAATCAAGAAAAAATTAAAATGATGCTATTTAAATAGATATTTTTACAAGGGAAAAAGGAGGAAGTAGAGCCTTACCAAAGTAAGATGGAAAAGAAAATAATAGAATAATAAAGTTAAGAGATGAGGAAAGGAAAGGTAGTTAATACACAAAAAGAGATAATGCAAGTAATAAGAAATCATATTATGAAAATATTTGTCAGCAATGAAACTAAAAGGAGACATAAATGGAATCTGAAATAATTAGTTAAAGAAGATGAGGAAATTGAAAACAAGATTACTATGATAGAAAATAACATTTTTTAGAAACAGTGAACCTAAAAGCTGCTACATGTATAGATGGAATTGAGTATTTGATGTATAAAGATATGCAAGAATGGCATAAAATAATGTCTTTTGGAGGTTTTTAATGAATGGTTGCATAAAGATATACAAGATGAAAACATATGTATGGGTACAATGAAGTTCATATGGAAGAAAGGAGACAAGACAGATATAAAGAACTAGAGACATTGAATTTTGGCTGTGGATTTTCTGGTTCAAATAAAGATGGAATTGCTTGCATATGAAATGAACTGTGCATTTGCACACTGCTTTGTCATGTTATTAACAATTACTGGGAAAGGAAGTGTGCCAAGCCTGATCTAATATGAGTGAAAGTATTAGCTTAGCAAAGAATAGGTTATGGCTCCATTTTACCACTTTTATTCTACTGCTTAGGACACAATATGGTGCCCAGTGCCACAATAGGATGGCCTTGTGATAAAAAAAAAGAAAGAGAATATGATGTATCAAAATGTTAAGGAATTTATTTATCTATTTATCTTTCTTTGCTGAGTGAAAGCTGTGCCATGTTTCTGGATGTTTACAGAACTTTATCCACTCCTTAACCTAATCTAGACCCATGATGAGCAGATGTGATGCTATTGTTGTTAAGGTGTTTGGTCAGTTGTTTTAAACTGCAGGTTTAGTGTTTTTTTCTTTCTTTTGGTGATAGTAGCAACTGCAAAACAATACTCAGTTCTACAGATCACCACTTGTCTATACTAAGTACAAAACTCTTGGAAAGTAATACTCCAAAAATAAAAGACATCTAATTCTACCCAAAGGTACGACTCCGAGAAAAGCCCACTTTTCTCATCAGCCAGATGTTTTTGCTTCTCATAAAAACCAGAACACCAAACCTGGTTTATATCACTCTGTCTTTCTCTTACACATTTACTGACCCTCATATGGCACACTCTATTGCATTAATCTATACTCTCTCACACACAATATTGTGCTTAACATAAATTCTCCTTTCAACTACTCACAAACTGTAATATCTTTCATTTCACTCTATTGCATACCTCTCAACTGTACAGATCTTCAGAGAATGTCCAGATTTTTGCCTCCTGTTTTTGTTCCATTTTTCATAAAATTATGTTTTTCTGGCAAATTAGTGAAAAATCATTAAAGACTGAAGTTAGAAAATAATGACAGACATTTGAGTTTCAGACTTCATACCTCACAAAATTCATGCTGATGCAAAACCTGTTATTCTATCAACTTTCTAAGCTTATAAGAGGAATATTTAAAAATTGCCCTTATTTTTGGGCTTTTGTCACACTTTTATTTATGACTTTGTCCAGATTTCTTGCTCTAAGAGGTTGACAGGTATGCTCTATTGTCATATCTTTCTCACATGAACAGCTATAGTTGTTACACAAGTACCTCACTAGTTACATAAGATTTGTCTTGATTTTATTATAAATAACACATTCTGCAATTGTAAATACACTTTACATTTTTCTAAGCTAATAATGGTATTTTGCAGATGTGTAGTTTCATTATAATCTTAAAGCAACTAGCAAACACAGGAAAAAGTAGGCTTACATAGTGTCCCTTGATAAACACACACAGCTTTGTCCAAATGAAAGGGACCTGCTTAGACTGTAATAGAAACAATAAATTTGATCAGCAGAAAATCAATAAAAATCAGGCACATAGGTTAAATGCTTTCATCCATAAAAATACTGGACTTCATCAGAACCTTGTTAAGTGTTTAAAGCATGCATTTAAATATTAAATGAAACAAGCTCACATGAACAAAAACATCTAATCAATACTCGCGTTTCTTTTAAAAAACCTAATGTGAGACGGATTAATAAGTCCAATATGTTCACACTTGAAATCTGATTAAAACAATTGGCATAAAATATAAGTATCAATATAAAAATATCAGTATATAAAAAATATATATATATATATATATATATATATATATATATATATATATATATATATATATATCAGTATAAAGAAAACAAATTCATAATAAACTTTCAAACATCAGTAGCTCTCAGCTTTAAAATTGGTGCTATAAAAACTTGGTCACTCAACCCTGGACCATAAGTTGCAGCTAATTTTAATTGCCAGATGAGTTCACTTTGTTCTAACTTAGTCTGTCAGGCACTGCCTCTCAAATTATCTCCAGGAGTCCAAACAAAAACATTTTAGATGTTACTATTAGAAAAAAATAAAGAAAAAAAGTGCCTTGACTCTACTGTATACCGTAAACTAAATTATTTAAATTCCTTTCTCTATTTTGGGAGTATGCATCCCATGCATCAGAAAAAGGCCCATGTTAAAAGGCAGTATATACAATTAGCCAGGATGACTACTGATTACATTGGTTTTAATCTGAAAGTGATAAGCTGAAGGCTATGTCTAGTTTGAGGGGTTACCCAGATTCTTTTTTATCTAACATCTTTAATGAGGTAAAAGAAAATAGAATAACAGATCACTTTGCGCCACTACCGGATTATAGAGCTACTACTGTTTTTAGTCATGTAGAAGGTAATGCTACACCCCAGATGTATAATAGGGCCCTTACTTTTAACATATAATAGTGATTAGTATGAAATTAGGTCCATTATTCAAATAAACTGTAGGGTTTTTAGGGTGGAACAGAAGTATTTAGAAGTAGTGGGTGAAAAACCTACTATTGTATATAAAAAAAAATTGTGCTTTAAAATCATATTGGAGAGACCTGCAAAGAGTAAGAAAGAGGGTCAGATGTTTAAATGTGGTCATTGTTCTCAATGCCTCTATATTTTAGAGGGTGGTTCCTTTTTGTGGAAGGATATGGAAAGGTTAAATTATATATAAAATATTATTGTGGTAGTAAGGGAGCTGTTTACTTGGCCTTATGTGGATCTTGCAACCCATTTTATATTGGCAAGACTAAACATAATCTTAGGAAAAGGGTTTATCAGCACCTTTATGACATCAAGTAAAAGATGATAGGAATACTTTGTCTAAACATTTGGAATCAAACCCATCCCATAGCTTTAAATTTGTAGTTATTGATCAGGTGGATTTAGGGCACAGAGGTGACCAGTTGATTTTTGGAACTTCAGGAGCTTTGGTGGCAACTGAAGACCAATGCCAGTATTCATCCAGGCCTGAATGAAACCATTTCCATGTCTAATATTTTAAAACTGAAAGCTGCATATGTTTTCTATAAAAAAAAAATTAATCTTTTTAATGAAGTGTTGGTATTAATGATTTATTTTGAATATTATTTTGTCAATTTGTTTAATGGAATTGTTATAAAAAAGGTGAGTGTTTTATTAAACTTTATTTTTAGATATTTAAATAGGGTTTTAGTGTTAGAAGTTTAGTTTGTGTTCAGTTATCATGACAACAGTTTAGAATGGGTTTGGGATGTTTTTGAAATGGGAGGTGTTTTATTTAATTGATTAATTAATGTGAATGTATAAATACTTTGACTATGGTCTATTTGTTATTCTGATGAAGTCCAGTGTACCAAGGATGAAAGCACTCAGTCTAGTCACAATAAACTTATTTGGTGGTGGCAGCTCCAAAGTCTTCACTTCCTTTTTGATTTTTTTTTTTTTTTTTGCAGTTTGGTTTATTTTTTCATTCTTGGTGGTCAAATTTCTATGTAAACTACCCCTAAGTTGTGATCACAAATGTAAGCCATTGGCTGACATTTGCAATCACTTTAGTTCAGAATTTTTTTTGTTAGATGTTTGACATCGCCAATGAACTTTTTAGATGAATTTTCTGTCAATTAATGTTCATCGGCGATGTAAAGAAATATATATACATACATACATACCTTATATATATTTATATATATCTCTATGGATCTACTTCGGTAGACTGAATTTACACTTACCAAAATTGCAGATTCCTGAGATGGCAACACTGAGGATTCAATAAACCAATCCTGAACATTACCAATTTTTACAGGGAAAGAAGACACTTGGCCAACATGGGGAAATTTGCCCTTTTCCCCACTGTAGTGTGATCCCAGAGTCCGTATATTTAGTTGGGGTGCATGGGATTGGCATACTTCAGTGTGTTATTTTGTTAAATGTTGGCCAAGTGTCTTCTTTCCCAGTAAAAAAACTGGTAATGTGATGGTTCAGTTTATTGCAATTTTCATGTTGTCATCTCAGTAATTTGCAGTTTAGGTAAGTGTAAATTCGGTCTACTGAAGTAGATTCATATATATATATATATATATATATATATATATATATATATATATATATATATCAACTCTACAATTACACAAATTCAGAAAAGACGGAGAGAGGAAAATGCAACACTTACCTTCTCATTTTTCTCCATGTGAAACCATCATGACAAGATACCAGCGATCTTTTAGAATTGACATTCTGAGCATAAATCAACTATCCAGCAAGAAACAGTAGGAATCCCTGTATAATTATAGCACACTTGCCTTCTGTGTTGGCAGCTGGTATTTGTCAGCAAAGAATACCTACACACCTGTACCACTGTTTAAAAGGTTCTGTCTTCTCTAAACATAGAGTAGCCATTGATTGTAACTTGTGCTTTATGTGTGTATTTTGAACAAGTTTTCCTGACTGCATAGAAGCCAAGTAGGTAAACATCCAAAATAGGTCAATGTTGTTCACTGTTATCACAAATGATTCTCACATTCAAGTTAATATCAGTGAAGAATGACCACTGGAGTTATTCATGAATTTGTAATCTATGAGCTAGTCAAAGATGGGCAACAATCTGGGAGTATGTCACCATCTTAAAGAACATTTCACAACACAAGCTACTTGTAAATGCTCTGCCTCGAGTGTCATAACCTAATCTCCCTAATCTCCAACACGTATTGTTTATCATTTCACTGTAGGGTCTCTTTCCTTACTCCTAACATGCTGCTACTCTGTTGTAAATATTGTACATAGTACTTTCTACCGACTACCTTCTTAAATCATTTTTTTCTATTGTATTTAACTATTCCTTTGATTTTAGTGTGTTCTTTTATTGTATAAATTCTTTCTGTGCTTTATACTTGATGTCTGTTCACATTTTGGGCTTAGTTTGAAATTGGTCCAATGGGAGCAGTACTCTATCCCAGTTAAAAATTGTGTTAAATAATTACAAATCTAAAAGTAGCAAGTAGGACTGCCTTATTATATTAGTTTGCTAGGTGTGATTTAATAGACATATAGTTTTATATACTAAGGAATGGATGGGTTTCTGACCATGCTGATTTTTACTTTTTATAATTGACATTACAAAAATAAGTTTGTTAAAATACTATGCAGAGGGTATTGAACTTGCAGTGTGTTTTCATGAATGGAGAAAGAAAGATTTTCATTAGACTATGTGTACATAAGGAAGAGATAATGAATTATGTTAAAAGTAAGCGTTAAGTTGTATTAAGCGCGAAGTTAAATGTGATAAGGGTTAGATAGCATAACATTCAGTTGTGTAAAGAGTATCGTAGTATCACCTTGTGAATCAGTTTACTCATCCACTTTTATATAATTTTTTTTGTACTTTTTAAGGTTGATTAGATGTACATGACAGCCTGATAACAGCTTGGCCAGTTTTTTTAAAATATGTTTGGCTGTTTCTGTAGACAGTAGTCTTACAGTTGGTTGAAATGTTCATGCCAGCTGTGCCTCCTTTAAAGCATTTTCTTATCTAAGATCTAAGCAGCACTCCTTTTTTAAACAACAGTAGACACAGCTCATTTTGTATCGACCTGTATCAAATCTGGGACACGTGACTGCAGTCTTGAAGAAGAAAAGGTGTAGTAATTGGTGGAATGTGGAGTATAAAAGTTTGTGTGGAAGAATAGCTACCTGATAAATAGATAGTCTTGGTGGGAGAAACATTTTATACAGAGTTAAATAAAATTTTCTTTACCAGGGATTATGGTAAATTAAGTACAGATTTTGATAATATAAGCTTGGGAATAATGAGGAATTGATACAACTGCTAGTCACATGATGTAAGTGCAGGGGAGGAAGCACAAACACAACTGCTTTTGACAAGACAGGTGATCATAATAAGTGGTATTGAGCTCAGACAGCAGATCCATAATAAGTGGTACTGAACTCAGACAGTGGATCCATAATACGTGGTACTGAGCTCAGACAGCAGATCCATAATAAGTGATACTGAACTCAGACAGCAGATCCATAATAAGTGGTTCTGAGCTCAGACAGTAGATCCATAATAAGTGGTACTGAGCTCAGACAGCAGATCCATAATATGTGGTACTAAGCTCAGACAGTTGATCCATAATAAGTGGTACTGAGCTCAGGGGATTTTTTTTTTTACAATGTTCCTCCAGCTGAGACAAATGAAGGGCTCTCATTATTTTGGGAGAGGAGCTACCCCTAAGCTAGCATGTGTTGTAAATTAACAAAGTGATTGGAAAGACAGTTAATGTGCATGGTGAATAAGAAGCAGTGATTTTGAGAAAGCACTTATCAACCAGAAAAGTGTGCATTTAATGCCCTCCCTACTTTTTATTTTCTTTGCAGTGGTCAGTAAGAACAATATGGTACTATATTATTAATATTTAATATAAATTACGACATAAAATCAGAAGACTACAGAACTGTGGCTTTTTGACTATTAGAAGGATTAACTATTAGAAGGATTAACTCTACTGATACTCAACAAGACATTTGTAAGGTGCATTTAAATGCTTTCATGTTAACTGTCTGCATTTATTTTCCTTTTTAATTGTTGTAATATATTTTATATTAATGCCAAAAATGTGGACAGCACTAAACTCAGAATGACAGTCCAAACACCACAAACATTGCATAAAAACAATCAACTTTATTAACGCTTAACTAATATCACTGTGTTTTCAACCCAAACTTAGGAATTCCTCAGATACCAAGTCACACATTCACACATTCTGAGTTTAGTGCAGTCCGCTCCAACTGCCCTGGTGGTTTTTGGTTTTTGTGGAATTTTTGGGGGCTTTTATTCCTTCTTAGTTTGTGATTTTATATTAATGCTAATTGTACATTCTGTACTAGACATATCACTTTATGAAGCAAGTCTATGAGTGTTGGTTATTTTCATATACTGCTTTAATGCTTATATGCTCATTACCTGAATTGCCTTTTTTAATTGTTGCAAGATATTTCGTTTTTAGTATTAATGTTATAATTATCTCGTGTGCTGGAAGCATTACTATATAAAGCAAGCTTTTGAGTGGTGCTCATCCTTATTTACTAAACACAAGATCGTTACACATTTAAGCACTTACATATGTTAGCTGTACTTCACTGTTGAATGAACTTACAAATGACTACAAGGTTTAGATTATGAAGGAGGAATTACTGTATATGTAGTAATATTGCATAAGAAATTAACAGACTGAGGAGTAAGTCTGGTGGTTTTAATGACAACAGGAGCTTGAAAGGACTGGCACTGATATTGCATGAATGAAACAATGTGTTTGAAACCCTGGTGGGAGTGTAAATTTCGCTGAAAAATGTCATACATAATGACTTTCAGAGATTGCAAATGTCTATTTGAAATAAAATGACATGAAAGATTTGAAACGTAACTTTGTTTATTAGTAAAGAATTTGTGGAATTTTAGGGACTGAGACCATTTGAAATGTCCATGTATATTCAAAAAAGTCATAGTGTGTTTTGCAGTATTAAACGTTTTATAACACATAATGACAAATAGACTCATTTTGGTCAAATTATTTTTCCTGTGGTGAACATAGTTAAACTGCCACAGGTAAGAGTGGTATTGTTCTTTGTTTATTGTCCTTCTCTACATAAATCAAAATGTTGTTTAACAAAGATTATTGAGCTTGGATTCCATTCAGTAGTTTGCAGAAGGGTTAAAGGTCTCAAGATTTTAATCATGAAAATTATGAAGCATTTAGGGGAGTAATAAAAGTCAGTAACTCAGAAAGAAGATATTTCAGATGATACTTCAAATCGAGTGGAGAAGGAATGACTTAATAATACCTTATTTTTTAACAGTACAGTACAGCACATACAGAAATCATAATGGATATTAATGGTAAAATGGGGGGAACTGTATTGTTCTGAGTAAAACTGAAAGGAAACAATCATACATGAGATAAAAGACAATTGATAGAATGTTTTGATGAGTTAGTAACCCATTATCCAAAAGAGTGATTGAGTCTTGACATCACATTTAAAGTAGAAAACAGTCACATGACTAACAGCATTATCCTTGTCTTAAAGTTCCTGTGCTCACTGAAAATCACTATAATCACGTGTCAGCAGTTAAAAACAAAACTGCTATGCTACTTTCACTCTAGTAGGTTATATCATGAATTGTTTTAAAATAGATACATTGAATGTTTTATAAATAAAACCAATTATAAGAATATTAAGCATTAATCATAAATTAAATTAAATAAAGCAATCACAAATACACCTGATGTCACAGAAACACATTTTTTTAAATGTTTATGTATTTAGTGTTGAATGGTGAAGTCTTATGCTGAGTGTGTGTGTGTATGTATGTGTGTGTGTGTGTGTGTGTGTGTGTGTGTGTGTGTGTGTGTGTGTGTGTGTGTGTGTGTGTGTGTGTGTGTGTCAATGTTCATAACAGCGAAATGCAATTGTCAAATGTTTACAATCACAAACTCACGGAACATTATATTTTCTTTCTAGAAAAGTGACCACTCGGCCACCATGGTGAACTTTGCCCCTTTCTTTGCCATAGTGCAATCTTGGAGTTGGTATATTTAGTTGGGGGTGTGAGGTGCACAGCTCCCCACATAGGAGGAGAGTGGGGGGGTGAAGACCCCCACTTCAGTGGTTTTAATTTGCTTATGTTTCTCATTTTAATGTTGGTGGCCAAGTGGTAACTTTCCCAGAAAGAAAATATGATGTTCCGGGAGTTTGTGATTGTAAACATTCAACAATTTTGTCTCATTGTTATGAACTTGACAAAATGCTAAGTCAACATTATGAAGTAGATCCACACACATATATATATATATATATATATATATATATATATATATATATATATATATGGGTCTACTTCACATAATCGAACGTTCAAATGTTTGGCTTTCATATGGCCGAGACCATATGATCGAACATCTGGATGTTCGAAAATGTGAAAATAAAATAAATAAACAAAAAAAAAAACTAAACAGTGCTGGCAGGGGGGCAAATCCACCTGCACCCCCCCCCCACACCACCTGCTATATAAATATACCAACTTTGAGATCGCACTACATTGCAGTAAAGGGAAATCTTCCCATTCAGTGCTGTATGGAGATCCCTATTCAGAGCGTTCAAACTTTTAAAAGTAAAATCATATGGTCTCAGCCAGATGAAAGTCGAGCTTTTAAAAGTTTGACCATCTGAAGGGGACTCTTGTGTATATGTGTGTGTGTGTGTGTGTGTGTGTGTGTGTGTGTGTGTGTGTGTGTGTGTATATATATATATATATATATATATATATATATATATAAAGAGATAGCTGTAGATAGATAGATAGATAGATAGATAGATAGATAGATAGATAGATAGATATGGATTTTAAGCTAAACAGAAGGTATAATAAGGATAAATTTTGGGGCTCTGAATATTTTAATATATATTATAGCATTTTATCAAAAATGGGAAAAGTGGCTAACCCTGTGGCATAGAAGGATAAAGCCCTGACAATGACTCAGGTGGCCTGAGTTTGACTAATATCTCAGTTGCCTGCAGGGCCAGGCTTGGAGGGAGGGGAGTGAGTACCCACGGCTGGTTCTCCCCTCATGGGGGAGGAAGATGTCTCTGTCACACCATGTGGTTGACACCTAACAGAAGCACGAAGTGTTTACCCAGTGGGGTTCAGAGTCTCAAGAGCTTACACTATCTCTCTATCTATTTATGGCAGCTCTGTAGAGCTCTGTTAGTGCTACCATCATGGGGAGCATATATGCCTCCACTCACTTACTGGTCATGGCACCAAGGTATCTGGTCACCTCCTGCTCTGTAAGTGCTACACCCAATGTACCCTCTAAGTGCCACCAAAGCAGCAAGTCAGAACCACCTCACCCCCCTCCCCATGATAGGTGAGCTAACGATGGCCACTCACTCGCATCCTGCAGACCTGCTTCCTTCATACCTGTAGCATTAATCAAGCACAAGTCATGTGGGTCACAATCAGGACATCATGCATTCAAACAGTGTTTAAAATGCATTAATTATGAACTAGTTTAGAAATATGAAAAACAAGAGAATACTGTGTAAATTATTTCCATAATCTCAGAATAGCACAACATGATAAATTTTAGCGCAAGAAACTTTTGATTTTAATGGATGAGACATTTCAGCATTAGAATAAGGAAGAGAATCTCAAAGTGTTTTACTCCGAGTGGCAGAGCTAATTGTCATTCTTTATTATATAAATCTCATCCACATGTACCATATTTCTTCTCAAGTATAAATCTCAATGGGTTAATTTCTACTCCTATTTCCTTAAGACTACTTTAGGATGTTGATACATACATTTGTAATATAGAATGAAAATAGATGCATGGTATAAAGCTGTCCATGCAAAGAGGTGATGTCAAATCTTCAACTATGGGCCATGACATTTAATTATTAAATGAGAGTAAAAAAATACAGTTGCACAGATAATGCTTGAGGGACACAGTGTTACTTATGGGCTATGATATGTGATGCATAAACAAATTACTCTGTAAATCACATGTTATTTATTTGCCAGCAACAGACATGTGGATTTTCATTACAATCCCATTAGTCATCATTTATAAAGTGCTGAGTGGTGAGTGGCACATGTGCAAGTTATGCAGACAAGGACTGAGTATTGAAAAGTATGGTTATACTGTTTTTTTTGTATTTGCATTGGCCAGAACAGAGGTTGATGACTATTAAGGAGCACAAACTACTTGCATTAGGACTGGCTTTCTCTTTTTTCTCCCTTTAGTACCATCTGTGTTCTCTTTTTCAGTTTCAGGCTTGAAGTACTATAGTAGCCATGTGTACGAAAAGGACTGCTGGGTAAGTATTGTTTTCCTTTTACTGACTTAAAACTGTAAATTACATTTAGAAGGTGTCATATACAATGTCCCCTAAGGATAGTGGGGTGATGTTTCCACAGATCATGAGTAAGTGCCAGCGTGTGAGCATCGTGCTGAGTTGCTTCAATGAGGGGATGTACTAGATGAAGGGGAACCTCTTCATGTAACTGTGGTGCAGGATCTAGACCTTAACTGAGAGACTCTTCCATGTGTTGTGGATGCCTGATGAGGCCTTGTTGCCTTCTTCTTGAATGTCTGCAGAACTTCCTTGAGATCTACATGCTATGGCCCACCATGCATATGGACAGTTGCCTGTCCATGTCAGCCTGTGTTGTGCATGATTGTGTTGTGCATGATAAGCCTTTATAACTGTCTTCAAAGATGCTGACATGGATGCTGTGTGGGCAACCATACTGAACATGAGAATCGTCATGGCATAATCCCTAGTCTCCGCCATTCCCGTGTGCTGTTGAAATTCCTCATGCATACCCTGCAGTACTCTAGCCATGTCTTCTGACTCTCAATAGCAGTAACCTGGGCTTAAACAAGGTCACAGCACACCTGGTTCTGGACAGCCAAGAACTTCTACTTGTATACACACACACACACACACACACACACACACACACACACACACACACACACACATAATGTAATGATATGCCATCATTGTGTAGCGTGTGTGAGCCTGTGTCACTACCTAAGGAAATATCCACCTGCTGTTGTGAATGTAGGAGGCCCTGTTAGTACACCTTGTCACTGTGTGCCACTGTCCTCAGGCTATATCATGATTATGAGTGTTATGGCATCATCATCTACAGCCATTTTGCTGCCAGCATCAGCCTGCTGCAGGAAGATACAGGACGGGTTTGGTTCTGGTGTTGACCCTGTGATGAAATATGTGAACATGTAGTTACTGTAACCTGTGACTGATGGAATTATATTTGTAAGTATAGCTAGGGTGAAAAAATACCATGTATTATATGTAGGTTATGCCCCCTTTCTGATGCAAATGGCATACCCGATGATGAAACATGTAATGGCAATATGCACACATGTGTAATGTTAAATAGATGTCAGCATAATGTAGTAAAATGAGTGACACACTAATCTTCCATATCAGCTGACTGCAGTTGTTATAGGGGTCTGAAGATAACCGTTGCCAGTACCACCTTATATGATTCCTACAGCATCCTCATCTGCATCAAAGTCATGATCCCCTGTAGAGATAAGATACTCCTCATCGGGTGTTAAAGGTTGGAGTGTGGTCAGGCCACCCCAGTACTGCTATGGGCAATCACATTCTGCCTCACTTTTGTCCTGGTATGTCCCACAATATCATTATCTCTTTTCCTACACTATTTTGAGTGTTGTTCCTTTGTTCTATAAGATTAATTTCAGCCACTACTGGATCCCATGTCTTGGCTGTCTGCCTGTTTTGACCCCCCTGTGATGCCCGTACACTGACCCAGCAATCAAGGAACCTCAATCCTTACCACTAACACCACTGATGGGTGTCCACATAGGGGAGGATAACAAATACACACACAGTGAAGTACAATTTCCCTTAAGAGCACACAGAGATCACAGTCAGTCTGGGGATGGTTTCTCCCTTTCTCTCCAGATCCCCAGTAAGACTCCCCACTGGCACAGCTATAGGGTCCAGATCTCAGCCTAGTGGGCAAGCTAAAACCTCCAGCACCCTCTCTGTCCAACCAGTGCTTCGTGTCCCTGCCCAAGTAGCTGACACACACATACTTTGAGATAAGAG